>NW_006262339.1:1446828-1474761 GCF_000493195.1 Citrus x clementina | reverse complement strand
CGTCAGTTTTGTTTACGGTAATTTATTACAAAACAAATCTGCAAAGAATTAAAAAGAAATGAAACTTTATAAATAATAGATGGACAAGGTTCTTTTTGGTATTTATAGTGCGGATTTACAAAATTTGTTGATTTTAAACTTTTTTTTAATGGGTGGGTTAATAATTGAGGTGGTATATGATAATTAAAACCAAAGTAACGTTGTGAAAAAAAAAACTTATAAAAGAAATTTCAAAAATCCAGGAGCACCTCCTAAGTATAATATAGATCGCTCATGATAAAAGACTTACAATTAGGGGTGGGCCGAACTTAATTGTATTACGGCAGTTCGGTTCATTTCAGTATGGGCAGCAAAACCGATTGGTTCAAATTTTTTTTTTGAATCAATTGGCTCTTGTTTGGTTTGATTTAAAACCAAATGGAATCACCGAACCAAACAGTTCACAAAAAAAATTAAAAATATAATTTATGAAAATGAAATATTTTTGAAATTTAAAAACCCTAGCATAAACTAGATCAATATAGAAGATCTCTAACTCCTAACATAGTTGAAGCATTGATATTAACACAAAATTAGTTGTGGTCTTCTCTTTTCTTAGATATGACAATAAATCTTAATCAATTAGTTCAAGAAAATGAGTTTATGGAACAACTTTCAAAAGGTATGTTTCTTAAATTTTAAATTTAAGTTTATTTTAAATAAATCACAATTTTAATTTGTATAGCTATCGTTCATGTGGTTCAACATGAAGAATATTTAGGTAATGAAGCTGATACTTTTATTTGTTAGTTAATACACATGATTATCAATGTGATATTATACACTTTTATCTTATTTTGTTAAATTGCTAGTGCCCGGCTAATGGCTCACTTTGAGAGATAATACGGTTTTTATGGATATGAAAGCTAAAGGATCAAGAAATGATGATTGAGAAACTGCTAAGGGGCAATGGAACTTCAAAGTGAAATTTCTTTTGTAATATATAGTGGATTTCTTAATTATTATTGGACTTTTTTACTGTTTATGAATTCATGAACTCAAGATTATTGTTGTAGTAATAATATAGTACTATTAGGTCATTTTTCATAAAATATACAAGGTAAAATTAATTGAACCAAATCAAATCAAATCATATGATCGAACTGAACCAAACTACTTTAATTTGGTTCACTTTAATTTTGATTCTAATGTTTGGTTCGAATTTGATTCACAAAATCATTGGTTTAAATTTGGTTCGATTTTGAAACTAAACCAAATAGTACATATCCTGCTTACATTACTTACTAATTTTATGAAAGGAAAATGATTTTTGAATAAAAAGTGAAAACAGGACAAAATTACGCCAAAGATTTTGAAATTTTTAAAAAAGTGAAATCATTATCCATGTTTTTTCTAATCTTAGTTCAAATATTAATTTTCACGACACATTACTACTCACCATAATACCAAACGAAACCTGAGGCAGCTAAAAGACCTTGCCATTACTGAAGCATTGTTCAAGTATGAAACAAAACCTATCATTGGAAATCTATACCAAGTAAAAAGTCTTTGTAAGCAGAATACAAATACAACAATGATAATAGGATACAACTGCTACATTTAAGACAATTCCCAAATCGTTTATTTTACTTCTTCATGAGAAGGATCACAGTGTGAGCTGCAATACTTCGATTTTCACCAAGGCTATCAACTTTTTCATGAGTTTTCGCTTTCAGATTTACAACGGTGGGGTCTGCTCCTAGCAGTTCAGACAAGTTGGTTCGGATAGTCTCCTTGTATGGGCTCAATTTTGGTCTTTGAAGAATCAGCGTGGCATCCAAGTTGCCAATCTCATAGCCGGCCTCATCCATGAGTCTCACCTGAAATGGATCATATAGCACCTTGTGAGCTTCATTCAATGAATCAACTAACTGCTTAGACTGAGTTCCAATTATTTCAAAATAAGAACAATCTTACTACAGCTAACTTGACTTGAGTAGAACTTTAAACAAAGGATGCCTGAGACTGAGTGTCAGATGTACACAATGAACTGAAAAAATAAGTCGCAAGATGAATTATGTCCATCAGGTTGTGAATTAGGCATGCATAAAATTGGAAACTTTTAGTAATACCAAATAATTTGGAGCCAAGGTATCAAATTTCTATCAAGTAGGTACCTTTGTGATTGGCTTTACCATCTTTTGATATAATACAGCTGAAGGCAAATTATCCCACTTAATACGAATATTCTAGGCTTAGCTATATTTAGAGATCATATTAAGTGGAATTAGGGGACATTCTCTCATCTTTAACAGAGGTGTCAAATGGGTTGAGTGGGCCAGACTCGTGATGGGCCCGGCCCGGCATTGGGCCAAGCAGGCAGCCCAGCACTAGGTTTTAAGGGCCCACAAGCCTGTTAGAATGAAACCACCATTTGTTCAGAATAAACGATGCACTACAACCATGTAGTTATGCTACTTGGAGATCCACAGCAATATTTTTGTTCCTCACTCTTGCAAAAAAAATTTCCCTTTTGCCCATTTGTCTCATGTTTCCTTTCCTTTAATCTCATAGCCCTCTATAATTGTGTCAAGACATTTATAGCCCAGCTAGTTTTAACTTTCTCTGAAACATTTCACAGTATACAAGCAATTAGTGGAGGCAGTTATTAGAACATTCAAATAAACCTTTTCTTAGTTCTGTCCTGTGCAACTCACAAACATGCATGTTATATTTCAGTTTTACCAGGGATTCCTCTCCATAAACACAAATATACGCTGTATGCATAAATAAAACCACAAAAGAAACCTTTTTGAACATGGATGATAATCAATGGTAAAACTTCAAAATGTTTACATCAACATAGACTATTGTTAACTTCCTAGTCAATAAGCTTTCAGAAAATAGATGTTAGCGTCTCTAAGCTTATGCAGTTGTGCAATATAGACACGTCTATATGCAAAAAGGTTGTCATGGGCTAAGCCTGAAATGTTATGCACTCCCATAGACACTTGAGAGTAGCTATACCATATTGAATCCTTAATTTGAAATTCAAAAATGCTAATATTTGGGATTTCTGGGCTTCAACTTTGAATGCACAACAGCTAAAGCTTTTGGCAAACACCAGCTTTCATTCAGGAACTAATAATCTTCACCTCTCACTCTCCCACTTATATTTCACATCTAATGGGTCCATTCCCCATCAGTCATGGCTTCAACACCAAACACCTCAATTCCAAACATAATTAATGTAGCCATTGGTAAATGCACAATGACACCAACTAAGAGCCCTTCAAATAAAACAATCTGCCATGATTGTCATGCTAAAACATTTGTTCCCAATTCTTATAGAAAGTCTATTCCATTCTTTGTCCCTTCAACCCTAACAAGATTGGAAGCTCTAATCCTTTTTTTCTTTTCTCTTTTAACCTCTGCTGTGAAAGCCCCACAAATTTTGAAGCCATATCATAGAATTGCTATATCCCATTACTATTTTAATGTAAATTAGAAATATAAATTAAAAAAAAATCTTACAGCTTCTTTGATAAAAACAGAGGATGGTGCACCCTTCCACTTAGGATCAGAATCAGGAAATATCTGACCAATATCAGGAAGACCCAATGCTCCCAAAATTGCATCCACAACACAGTGAAGCAAAACATCACCTATATAACAACAAAAATCAATTAATTAGAATTTTAAAGAAGAGTCCCTTTTCTCTGGAATGTCCAATTTGAGACCCTATAACGGACAATTGTCGCAAATCTGCAATTCATACAGTTTAATTTTATCCAAAATAAGGTATACTTTTTTAACCGAAATATTTATTCATATTATTATTGTTTTCTCTTATCCACAAAATAATAATAATAATAATTAATTGAAGAGTAACGCTAACTTAAAGCCTTCATACACTTCACAACAGATGATAAGTTAAGTAATTACTTTAAATCGGCTGGAATGCAAATCGATCATAAATTGTTCATTGAATGATGCTAGAGTGAAGCGCGCTCGCACGATAATTATGACAATCAATAGAATAAAAAATTTATGGAATATTTCTACAAGCAGATGCAGATTTATAAAATTTTGATAATTTTGTAAATTAAAGAGAGAGAGAGAGAGAGAGAGAGAAGGGAATGGTATACCGTCAGAGTGAGCCTCGCAGCCTCTCTCGTGGGGAACATTGATTCCACCGATGATCAGAGGGTAGCCAGGCTCCAATCTATGAAGATCAAACCCGTGGCCCACACGAAAAGGCAGTGATTTTGATTTGGACGGTTGGATCGAAGCCGATGACTCTTTAACTTCGATGGAAGAAGTGGCTGCGGCTGAAACTGAAATACGAGGCAGCGACGTTGACTGTGTTGTGCGGAGATGTTTGGCGGTTAAGCTACGAGGCTTCAAACTCAACAGAGGAGGACATAGTGGCTTATTCGTAATTTTCCTGTGGAGAGGAGTGGTGGTGTATGATTGAGCGGCCATCGTCAGCACCATCAAATTTTACGAAGAGAGGGAGGGACGCTGTTCGTGCTCTGCTGTCTGCTCGATATATATCAGCCAAAGCCCAAGCCATCTGAAATGAAATATGTGTGTGATTTTAATTTGTCTGCGCTGTGCGGTTAGGACCAGTCGATTTTTTTCTCTTTATTTTAATATTTCTCCGGTGTTACAATATTGACTGGTCGAGTGGTCGTATAAAGTTGGTAACGACTTAAATCTTCTTTTACGAGTACGTAACGTGAAGCCACTTGGGCTTGCAGCTAATGGAGAGCTATTGCCGTTAAAGTTAAATATGATTACGGGGATAATAATTTGAGTTTTTATAAATTTAATTTTTTTAAATAAATATAATTATGTAAAAATTATTTAATTTATAAAATATAAGTAGAATAGAAATATTTTTTTCTCTCTAAGAGATATGTTGTTAGTATTTGATTGTACATATATTTTATAAAATAAAAATATAATAATACGAGTCTCATGTATATTTGTGATTATAAATATCAGTATAATAATTTATTATTATAATAATTATAAATATTTATATAATACAATAACTTAATATTTAATCAGTTAAAAAAAAAGTAGGTAACGTCAGTTTCATGTTCAAAAAAACACATTAGGAACGCTTGGAAAAACTTCGATCGACTGGTTTCATGTAAAGTTCGGTAACACCAAGCACTTGTGTGTGGTAAAGATTTTATAGTAGGCATGGATTTTTAGTTATGTATACTAGAGTAATAGACCCCAATTTAGTGGCGGTGCGTGAAGGTTAATGCAGTAGAGGCTTATTTCCACCAGTAATATAATTTAAATTTTTTTAAATAAATAACAAGTACCACAATTAATTCCTTAATAAATCTGTCATTTAGTACATTGACAACTGTCGTTAATGTGCTTTCACATATTGAAAATGTGGTAGGACGAAGAGGACTGAAAGTCATTTGATTGCTGTAGCCTTTGCTATCCTATTCTATAACTTACTATCATTTAGCCATTGGCACCCGTCTTATTAGCACGTCAATTCATTTACTATATTCAATTAAATTAATTTTTTAAATTAAATTTCTAGGCATTAAATACAAATTGTGTTATACAATATACAATCTGTAAAAAATAAATTTATTTTATTTATTCATTTTATTTTGTGTACCTTAAAAATTTCAATTGAAAAAACCAGCAACAGTGGAGTCTTGAATGGCAGTAACAGGGTGGAGCTACAGAAAAAGAGAATTTACATTTGAAAAAAGAAAAGGTCAAAACTAGAACGTGTGTCTTTAAAATTTATTATCTATTATTTTTTTTTACATTTTTTAAATTTAACAGAAGCTTTATGGTAAATCAAGTTAAAAATTTGACAAACATCAAAATTGATTTAAAAATTTTCAAATGCAAGCAAGAGCCTCAGCCAATGATGCTATGCCTAAATTATACTCCATTGACCCTTGGACTAATTGATTGTTTGTTAAAAATCTAAAGTTTGAAATTTTATTAATTTACTTGTTTTTTGGATAATTTATGTCTAATTTTCAGTTATTTATCTATGAATAGAAAAAATAAACTCTTGCGACTTTCATTTAAATAGAAAAAGATCAAGTCTCCATGAGAAAAAAATATTATGTCCCAAAATATCTCTATAAAAAATACTTATTTCCAAAATTATAAAACTCAATGCCGTTATTTGTTTTGACTTTTAAGGACATAAATGTTAAATAATTATATTAAATTTTATTTATTTATAAAAACAAACAAATTTATTCAGATATTACAAAAAAATATATCATTTAGACATTTGTATTCAAACTCATTCCAAATTATTTCGATTTGGGACAGAAAAATACACGTCGCCAAATTGTAATGTTAGTAGATTGAAATATGACTCTTCTTTTAAAATAAAATTAATCAATCTCTAACCTTGCCATCAATAAATCTTTGGGCTGTTAAATATTAAACAGGGAACCGAACAAAGAGTTCATTACCATCAGGTATGAAAGACATCCCCGGAAAAAAATAAGGAAAAAATAAAAAAAAATGCTTGCAACATATGTTCACATAAAATCAAATGCAGCAAACCCATATATAAACACACTAGCCTCATGCAATTAAATGTGCATGTGATGTGAAGGCCTGCATCAGTCATTCACATAAAATGATACCAGCACAGGAAGGAGTGCAAAGTATTAACTGATCATCCCGGAACCTTGTAAAAGGGATCACCCAAGCAAATATTATTAGTACACAAAAAATGTACATATCTGAACTCAACAGATTACAATATATATGACACCATTACGAGATACACACACACACACACACACCCATGGAAATTTAGTAACAGTTGGGTTCCTGGGTAAAGCAGGAAAACTTATGTAAGGTGGAAGCCTAGTTGCATGCGTCCATCTCAGTTTGACGTAGAAGCCCTAAGTTGCTTACATCCATGCTCTGGAATTAGATGCTCTGAGGCAGCTCTTTTTGGTCTCAACTGCCAAAAGAGAGGAAGAAGTTAAAGAAGTGTTTGTAAATTCACTCTCTTGCTACACATGTACTGGCACAAGATACATCTTAAATGATACTAACCTTATCCTCAGCTCGCTGATAGAAATTTCTCATGAGAATATTTTTGGCTTCAGTAGTAATCACTGCCAAAAACAGTGTTCATTGTCTATTTGTCTCCATAGTAATTATGTGGCGAAACAAAAACAGCATGGGAAGCTATAACAAAAGTAAGTTCTACCAGAATTACATACAATGTACACATTGACAACAGACAAACGCACAACTACAATCCCATTAATAATCGCATCTTGGTCAAGATTTAAATAAAGAATTCTTTTACTACCCAAGCAATCATGATCTCTCTGTTATAATAGAGAGTCTCTACCCTAATTTTTCAGTCTTTTCTAAAAACCAAACTGGCTTATCCATATATAGTTGTACACCATCAATATTTTCTAAAAAGATAGTTAATGGATTCAGCATGTATGGAAGTGCTGGCATTGATATACACAAACATAAAAATTTCAACATCATCCATGAAACCAAACCTAGCAAAACAAGTTTAACAGATTGAAAGATCGTATCATGAAAATATACACCACGTGAAGAGAGGAATTGTCACAAAATCAATTTAAAGATTACTATGTATATGATACAGCAGATGATTCAAAAAGCCAGGAATAACCCTTCTGGCAAGAAGCTTTTGATGCAATAAGGAGATACAAAGATTGTGTCAATACCTTGGTCAGGTGGTGGAAGAGTACGGCTGTGAGTAGGACGATAGGTGGCAGGTGTAAGTTTCTAGACAGACACAAAAAAAGGAAATTATACATGAGAGAACTTGGTTCACCTTATTTGATGGGTCATTGATTTAACAACAGTAATCTTTAAGCCAATTAAATATATTAATATATATGTTAGCGAGTAAAGATATCAAAATTCATGTTGAATCAAATGTATCATATAATCTAATGCAACGCAATAACAACTTTCCAAACAAGAGTGTCTTAAGTTATTTAGTTACCGTGGCCATTTCTTCATTGAAACTCGGATCAAACTGAAGATAAAACAAGAAGCAATCAAGAGGCAGAAGAACATAAAATAGAGGACAGAACAAGAGGGTGCGCCAATAAAATACTCGATCATTAACTCACTCTATCCCTCTTCCTGATTTTGCTCCTACATATAAGTTCTCTACATGTTCACGACCTCAGAGTCATACTTCATTAGTGTGTCCATTATTTCAATACCAATTATGTCACTTCCAAGAGCCAAAAGTAGGTTAAAGAAGTTAATGTCATCATTTACAAATCTCTCTCTTCAATCTTGCCATGATTCAACATCTCTGATGATTAATTATCACAATAAGCTATCCAGCTACCATTTCTGTCAGTATCATCCTTGAGCAAATTCTCAATCAAGATATCGGCTCTCTTGACAAGGGCTACAACCAAAAATCTTGCCTAACTAAATTAAAATAATATAGGCAAAGCATAATTAAAAAGATTCTAACGTAGGTATCAATGCAGCAATTTGTTTCCAACAACTTAAACGACTAGTAACATGCACAATTGGCAAGTAGATTCTCAAATAAGTGATTGTTTGAAAATCCATGACAATCCCAAACATGCACTAAGTTTGCTTGGGTAAGCATGTTGAAATATACACAATGCCTCTTAGGTAGGAGACTCTGACAACTTCTGGTTAGCGGCCGCCAAAGCTTCTAAGTGAAAGATCAATCTGATATGTTACACCTCCACAACTTCATAGAAAAACTAAGCATACATCAATAGCATTTAACACCATAGTCACAAAGTAGACACCACAATTAACCTACTAGAAATGCTGCAGTTAAAGTCATCATCAACCAACATTTCTGTGATTACACTAGATTTGATCGAACCAGACATCCCAAGCTAGGATGCATCAAAATGAAAAACAAACACCACAACAATATCTACACTACCAGACTTTTAAAATGGCACTTTTTTCTTTAATGCACAACAGGAAGCATAAGCTACCCAAATGATGTGCTCTTTTTTTTTCTTTTTTAAATCTTTAATAGACTCTAATAATTCACATGAGAAATACCCAGAACCGACTCTAGAAAAAGATAATAATTTATTTCACTGCACAAGCTCCAGAAAATCTTATCAGGATCAGCTCTGTAGTATTTTGCTTATTTCTGATTGATAAGAAAATTAATCATTAAGGACAAAAAAAATGGGTATAGTGAAGTACGTACAGACGGATTAGAGGGATCGGAGGGACGAAGTTGGCTGAAGTTGTGAGGGTCAAAAGAGGGCCAGTCGCCGAGCATAGAGCCCATTGCAAATGCCGGTTTATGCACCCTAATCTAATTTCAAGAGCCACCACCAGACAGACAGACAGACAGACAGACAGACAGACAGACACAGAGAAAGAGAGAGAGAGAGAGCGCCCACGAGCACAATGCCCCGCACGATTCTAGACTTAGCTTAGCCTTACAGGTATCCGTGATTTTCCCATATATAGCGCCTCTCTCCTTTCGCATTTTGGCCCGTTTTGGTCCCAACCCATTTTGTTTTGCAAATTGCAATTTTCTAAAGTTTTCGCCAAATATATGTACATATTTAATGTATTTCATGGATCAGGCTATTGTACAACTGTGGTATCGTGTCACAGTTGCATTCAGCTATTGGATGCACTTGAATTGATAGGGTCCACTGACATCCAACGACTGGATATAACTGTGGTACGGTACCACAGTTGCACCACAGATTTCTTGTATTTCATATGCATCCATATAAAAGAAAATGAAAACTTTTGTGCAATTGATGTTCTAAATTTATATATTTTTAGCATAATTTAGATGTTTATTTTACTTTTTTATAATTACAATTGTTATTTCATCATATAATTACAATTGCACCTATTAAAACTACCACTTACATTAAATATTTACAACTGCATAAACTAGAACTACAATTTTACATACATTAAAATCTATGAAGCACTTGTTCAGATTGTCTACCCTCACTAATATTTAAAGGTTATCTGCTCCACTTGCATTTTACAAAAAAAAAAGACTGCAACGAGCTCCACTCAATCACTCTTAATCGAGGGAGAGTGAGTTTTTAAGGAATCAAACTATGCTCTCACCAAGTGGCTTATTTAGATATTCAATTAAAAATTTACACTACTAAAAACAATATCTACCTCGTATCAGTGAGGTATTTTCACGAATATGTTTAAGGAATAATTTACGGCAAACAAAGTTATCACAAGCAATATTTAACATTTACTTTATAAATATTTTTTGAATTTGAGAGAAGTACATTTATGAAAATTGAGGTTACATATTTTTTGAATTTTAGAAAAGTAAATTTACAAAAACTGAGATGACTTTCTATTTTAGAAAATTCATTATTTGGAAATTTAGGTGAGAATAGAACTCAATGAGAAAAAAAAAAAGCAAAAGCATGTACATTGTTTCTGTAAAACAAAATAATATTTTATATCTTTTCACATTTAAAAAAAATTAGTAATTTTAATTATAAAAAAAAAGTGGTAATAGACACCAAAATTTCATTTGAATTTTATTACTTGACTTCAGGCGAATGTCGTATAATTGAGAATGAAATTTTTAATTTTGGAACAAATTTTGGCATAAAAAAATGCTTTCTTAACATGTATCATTTTGTGGTAGGTGGAAACACTCTTCCAGGTGAAAATTAATCTCCCACCGTACGCTATCATACGGAACAGATGTAAAGTAATAACCACCGTCGGATTCACTTAACCCACTTTTAAACAAATACACCAATCATAACCGATCAAAATCTCAACCGCGAGATAGCGCGTCTCCACGGAATCTAAAACCCTTGAGGAACGTCCAGGTAGTCCTCCATTCCTCTTAGGTTTTTCGAGTTCATTTTCTCGAACTCTCTTCACTTCTCCATTCTTAAAGCCGGAAAACGGCTCTGGATCGACGGCCGAGCAAAGAAGAAGCAAAATAAAGCAAAACATGGCCGTACCAGAAGCCTCTCCCTGCTATGTCGGCGTCGCTAGGAAATCTGCTGCGTTCCGACTCATGAAACAAATGGTAGTCTCTCTCGCGCTGGCATGTATATATGCTTATGTTCGTGTTATATGTTTATTTTGATCACGGGATGGATTTGTGCAGGGATGGGAAGAAGGAGAGGGTTTAGGGAAAGACAAGCAAGGAATCAAAGGATACATTCGAGTCAAAAACAAACAAGATACTACTGGTTTTTCTCTTTCTCTTGTTGTTTCTTCATTTATTTATTTTTTAATGTTATCAAATAGTAGCTTTACGTGATACAAATATATATTCCGTTTTGCCTGGACTCAAGTGAAGCTTGGCATTTATATGAATTTTCCTTGAATTTCATGCAGAAACTATGTATTGATGTTTTTGTAAATTTTATTTCTTTTAATTTTCACAGGCATTGGTGTAGACAAGCCGAATCCATGGGCATTTGATACGGCACAATTTGATAGTATTCTGAAAAGATTGAAAGTGGTATAGTTCATGTTAATTTTCTGATTGTCTGCTGTGATCAATAAAATGTTCAACTTATGACCTTCCTCTTTTTATTTATTTGGTTGGCAATGGCAGCAAGCAACACAAACTAATGACGAAGGTAAAAAATAATGAAATAAGCAGATGCATTTGCACTTGATATTGTACTTTAAAAGTATAGCCTGACAACTGTTGGCCTTGTGTTTAACAGCTGATAAGGATGATCCACCAGTAGAAACTGGGACTGAAGGGACTATTGATTCTCAGGATCAAATTGTCAAGGCTACCAGACCACAAGGAAGGTCGATGCAATTATATTGCAATCTTTGTGTTTGTGTATTTTCAATTATGCATTGCCCTTTTTTTTTTTTCAACGTATAGTAGAATTATGTTTATCCGTTTATTTTTCTTATTCTTAGATATAAGAAAAGAGAGAGAGGGAAGCTTGTTCGTGGATATTCTTCAAAGGATCTTGAAGGAATTCTTGTAAGTTCAAAACTTGCCTGAACTCCTATGATTAAAATTCTTTTTGATGTAGTTTCTGTACAGAGAGTTATGACTAGAATTTTCAGAATCTCGATTTACAATTACATTAACTTCTATGTTTCTCTGCGTATTATGTGAACTCTTAATATGCAAACAGCAATAGAGAATATAAATTTGGTAATTTGTTTTTGATTCCTTCTTGATGATATTTTGTGTAGTAATTCTCCTTATATTGTATGTTATGTGCTGTTGCAATGTTCTAGTTGATTTTGGTCTCAGCTTATTTACTTTTGAAGCTCTTCCATAGGTCAGAAAGGTTGAGGAGCCGCCAGAGGTAGATTCTAGTGTAGATGGCGTGGTGGAGCCTGTGGAGGCACCTGAAAGTCAAGATTTTTGTGCTGAAGGTAATAAATACCCTTGGGTAGTTAGCAGTTATGTTATTATTGGTGTTGAATTTGTTAGTTAGGTTCTAACAAGAAGTTCTTCGTCCCACTATGCTAGATTTGTTTGGATATTTTTAAAACTATCTGGTGTGCCCGTTGTTTCCTAAGTTCATTAGGAAAGAGTGCGAGTCACTATTTGACCACTAGAGAGGCTAGAAAGCCATATTCTAACAAGACTCAACGAAGTTGGAGTAATTTTGGTTTCTAGTCTTAGTTTATTAGTAGCCATGATTGGAGCTATAGTATGCAAGCTCTAGAAAGCAATTTACATTACAGTGTCCGACAAGCTAAAACAGGCATAAAGAGCTAAGAAGGGAGCCTCTCCCCCCCCCCCCCCCCCCCCCGGCCCAATCTTCTTCTTCCTCCTTTCATAAATCTTGTATAAGGAAAATGAGATGAGACTTGGGTGGTAATATTTGTTATGATTTTGCCCGCTCTTATCAGATGTCTTAAGTAGTGAAAATTATCTCTATTTTTGTGTATTTTTTGTTGTTTGGAATAACCTTGGCCAGTTGTAACAGGAATGAGAATTGAAGATGTTTCTCTGGAATGGTGGGGTTTTAAAAGTGGATTTGTCTCGGGAGGTTATCTTGGGTCAAACAGTACTAGAAAGAAAGCAACCAAAACTGGAGATGCTCAGAAGATTAATGAAAGGACTGCATTTAATGAAGATGACCAAGAGAATCTATACAACCTAGTTCAGGTATGCGTCCATGCCAAGTTCTTTCTTTGCAAATTATACGATCTGCTTGATTATTAATGTCTATATGTAAAGGACACATTTTCCACTCTGACTTGTACATACCATGCTATAAGGAATTTAAATGTTCTTCTACCAATGCTTTTGAAAATGGAGCAAATGACGAGTGTTGTGTGGTGTTACAGATATTCAGTTGATCAATTTATGTGTTCCCAAAATGCTGCTTGAATAGAGTCGTCTGTTCAATCAGATTGCTGTGAAGACTTACTGATGTGGCAGTATAGATGAACCTAATGCACACTGTTTCAATGACTCACCTTCTTCTGGTTATATAATTTTTTAGGATAAATCCACAACTGGAAAGCAAGGACTTGGCATTAAGGACCGGCCAAAAAAAATAGCTGGAGTTCGCTATCAAGGGAAGAAGACATCCTTTGATGATAGTGACGATGAGGAGTCTGCTGATGAGCCATTTGCTGATTTTAGAGCCTCGGCAAAACGAAAACGTGATGACTCTTTGGAGATACAAAAGATTGATGAACCTAAAGTGAAGGTGAAGAAGTTGTGTAAGAAGCTTCTTCTACAGGTGCGTCATTACTTATTGGAAGCACTATAGGTTGCATTATTTTCCATTTCTAATTGACTGCTTATTTCAGGTACCTGGTGAATCATTAAAGTTAAAACAACTGAAAGTCCTTATTGATGAACATTCAACATCGGTCTTATCCAACTTCTCTTCAAAGAAAGATGCACTTGCTTACTTGAGGCGAAAGGTATGGATGTCTTGCTATAACCATTTGGGAGCATTGTCTCTTTGTTCAAAATTGAGGATCATATCTGGACACATGGATATAGAATTGTAATGAGTGGTGATAAGATCAGTGGGATGATGATCCCTTTGTCATGGATGATGCTTCTGGATTTTCCCACTGATCTATGAATTTATTTTATTTTATTTTATTTTTCTTTGGCAGATATGAGTTGGTTATGACATTTTTAGTTATCATTGCAGCTAGAAGGTAGTACGAAGTTCAGGGTGGAGAGGAATCGAGTTAGTCTCACTTCAAGAAGAGGCTGAAAATTTTTGTAGAATTTCAGGATCATGTAACGGCTGTATATTGCAGCAGAGGCTGGATTAGAGCAGATCTACATATAATGAGCTTATTCAATTTGTTGTAGTTAATTAGTTGGAAGTTTTAATTATTATTATTTTTTTTTTGGGTTCTATATTATTGTTTGATCAAATATAGAATCCAATGACATAAATTGTTGTGTAAGGGAAAAGGAAAAAACTTTTCTAGGAATCTGTTTCCACTATCAAATAATTTGACAGCGTTTTACTTTTCTACTTGGTGTTGCCTGCATAATTCATCAAAGATTATAATTTATAACCACATCTCTGAGGACAATCCGTGGTTATAATCCAATATTGATTGAAGTAGCTATATGAGACGATATAATGATGAAGGGCCACATTCTGATATCTATCGAAGTCGTTAAATGATAATAACCGTGGATCTAGAACATCTCCGTCGCTTCGTGGCCATGTGGATTGGCCTGTGTGCACTCGGTGGTTGGCGTTCGCTTTTCAATTCCTTTTATGCTTTCAGTTGAGCCCAGACGAGGTCTTCCCCAAAACAAGTTGAAAATTGAATAAAAATCTCAACGGGGGTAATGATGCTGAATTCCATTCCACAATGCACTAGGTCTCGCACTTTGTATTATTAGATATAATCAGCCTGAACTATCTTCTTAGCTATGTACTTCCCCAAATAATCATATCCATGGAAGTATAAAGCTTCAACTTCCGCTCTCTGACCATTGTGAACCATTAACGATAATTCTTCTTTGTAATTCTCCTGTTAAAGCCGTCGATCACCCGGTAAAGATTTTGAGTTCGCACAAATGAGGTCATTAATGATAGCACCACCTCATCGAGAAGTAGGGACTAGGAAGTTGAGTACATGAGAAAGGGTAAACATTTGAGGTGCTGGATAGGGCATTTTACCTGTAAGATTTCCGAGGACATCAAGCTTCTAGCAATTTGCAGGTCCCGCGGCTTCAATGGAAGCAAAGATTGTTCAGGAATCAGCTGCACATCATCACCCCGCAATCCCAACCACTTCACATTGCAAGCTGTAGTGTACAAAACTATTATTGTTGATTAGATACCTTAGTAGTCAAGGAGAAAAATACATTTTCATTTCAGGATGATATGCAAGCAAGCACCGTATCTGTATGCCTCCATTCCCATTCCTATGCTTCCGAACTTGAAGGTGCATAATATAGCTAGTCCGGCTGGATTCCTTGAAAGAGATTAAATTCTGGGAGTCATGAGCTTGCACCAGTAGATTACGTATTGCAGGGACAACTGATTAAGGACATACGTACCAGTCGACTAGAGCTAAAATTGGCAAGTCAGGGAAAGCCCGGTTCAATCGGTGAAGAAGAAACCTGCATGGCTCTCAAAGCAATAGATCGAGTTAAACTAGTAGTTTCTTTGAAATTTTTAGTCGTCTTCTGGCCAACAAGATGCATCAAATGTTGAGAATACAGATTAGCGGTGCAAACAATACCAAGAGTTACCTTGTGGCAATATCTGGGTATCCTTTTGCTGTAATAAGAATACTTGGAATCTGATTGAACACAAAATCCTCAGTCAGCCGCTGGAATATTGCATGCTGCAAACACCCATGTGTCAAATGCTGGTGTTGTCTGGAAACGAGGAACCATCACAAGACGTTGAATGTTGATAGAGAACTAGAAAAGAAGTCGAAACACACATTACCTTTTCTACCACAATTATATACCTTGCGTCTGTCTTCAAATCCAACTTCTCTAACAAGCTAAGGTCTCCCGAAATAGAATACCCAGAAGACCCGCATGCAGAACAATCAATGACCTCCTGATTTGGCTCCTACCACATGTTTCAAAGCCAAAAAGTGAAAAATAAGCCAGCACAATTCATTGAGATGCAGAGAAAAGCAAGGCCTTAATTGCACTGTCAGGATAAATCTAGGAGTAGGTAACTATCTTACATAATGATAACATTTGATAACAAAAATTGGTTCATTGGACTTCAATATGCAGGACCTAGTAATGCTAAAATGATCAAACTGCACATCAAGTTATTCACATAGGCGCGGCTGAAGAAAAGGTCAAGAAGGCTCCAATCTCCATGGGTGAATTAACCATCCATAGCTTGCAAGTACTACAAGATTCACTCCATCACTCATTAGATGATGAGAACCAGAAAGAAGAACACCAAAATACCAAATAACTTGCTATTGTCGAGCACCTAAGCAATGAGTTTGACCAATCCAAATGATACCATATATAAGACAACATATGAAAAGCAATCGAAAGAAAACAAAATGAGCAGATAATGTGCCTGAAGCATCAATCGGCCAGCAACAAGTCCTCTACTAGATGCCACAATCCCAAGACTGAAACGGCTACAGTGAAGCAATGCTATAACATCTATGCCACAGTAAAACCAAGGCCTCTATCAATTAAAGAAAAATGAATATCATAAGCAATGAATTTAGTCAGTCTATCAAAGATACTAGAGGTTGCAGAAAAATGACCTTGGATTGTCCTGTTAACTTGCAACTGGGAAGTGAAATATTCTGGTGAATCACATAACAACTTATAAAAGAGTTCTCTCTGCGTGACTCGCTTTTCTTGAGACAGTATCTGAAAGCACGTCTCCATCACCTTCCAAACTTATCAACATAATGAAAAGACAGTTGAGTCGAGTTGGAACTCATTGATCTTGAAACTTTTGAACAAGAAGAAAGCATAAAAGATTGTGAATAAGACCTCTAACAAAGGCTTTAGCTGCATTTGACTTCGTCAAGGACCTTGTACAAAAGGAGTGAGAGAGAAAAATCCACGAAACATCAGTCAACAGTCCTTGACTTACACGACTGTTACTCGACTTTCTATTGATCTGTCCATTTCAACAGTTTGAGATAATTCAATATTCATCAATTTTAAGTATCTAAATATTCTGTTTGGATGCCGAGAAAAATAGTTCTAAAAGACAAAATAATAATTATTGAATTTGAATTTTCAACAGTAATATGAAATCAGACCATAATGCAAAATTGGAAGCTAATTTATTTTTCATTTTTTTAATTAAAAGAAAAAGAGAGATGGTGTATATTTTACCAGAGGGAGATCAGAGATCGCGGGATCAGGAGAGTTCAAGATCTTGAGAAAATTGATTACTGAAACTTCGATTCTCGCTCGAACCTGTAGAGAAAATGAAAATTCATTTGAAGCCGAAAGGAGAGAGCGATATGAAGATGATGATGATGATGATGATGATGATGATGATGATTACTTCAAGCGGAGATAGGATATCGGCAGAGCAAAGTTGTTGATCGGCAAAGAAATTCAATGACGATTTACTCAAATCTTCCATTTCTTTTGATTTGTGTTTGGATCGGAGAGAAACTGGCGAGCCGTGTCTGTTATAACCCAGGAATTGGCGCCACGCGGGAGATATATGATTTGAACAGCAGACAGCGAAATGGGCGATACTGTAAATTGCGCACGACGTCATATCTATTGCTTCTACTGGATTTTTCCGGGCTTTGGTGAAGGATTTCAGGCCCCTTTTTAAGTTCAATTGGGCTCGAGTACTTTAACATTTTAGGCTGAGGCCTTCCCTGGCCCAGCATGTAGATTTTAAATTAGAGTGGAGCTGAGCTAAGCTATTAGCGCCCTTTTGTTATCTTAATAAAATCTCTCTTATATTAAAATTATATCCAATGACCAACTTAAATCTAATTAAACTAATTAATATTATGTTTTTCAAACTCTTCAGACCCCACAAAACTTATTATATAGTTTTTTTTTGGCAAATTGATTATCATCCATCTTTCTCTCCCTCTTTATTATTATTATTATTTTTTTGAGTTGGGATATGACCTCTCATATATCTAAAATAATTTCTTTTATTTTCAGATTAACTATTTTGTACTTGAAACTGTTTTGAATGATTCTCATTCATAAATATATAAATAAAAGAACTTTTTATTGAATGCTGCAAAGGAAATAAATAGAAGAGTATGATTTTAAGAGTGAGAAAACTACTTTAAAAAAACGAAATAATAATAAGTTAGGAGTGTTAATTAAAAAGATATTTTTGGAATCAAAGTAAGTCTAATCGAAAAGGATAATTTAAGAGGATATTTGAGGGTTGCCAATAGTCTAACTTGTTAAGAGGGAAGAGAGGCAATATAGACCTTGTAATAACTCCATTAAGAAAAGGAAAAAAAAAAAAAAAAAACACCCATGACTCCACATGTAAATGAGTTTTATGAAATAAAAAAAAATTAAACATAATCAATAAGAATAAGAAAAGAAAATGATATGGAAATCATTAATTAATTATCATTAGACAGATGATACAAACCTCTTCATTTTAAAATTATTAAATGAGCCAACAGAATTTCAAGTGTTAAAAGTTAATGATTATATTATGTATGATAATTACAAGAAGCAGGTTCCATCATTAGTAGTGGAATCAAATTATATTTAAAAGGTCTGTCTCTTATATTCAGTTACTCTCCATAATAGTGAAGTGATGGAGTTAATCAACAACAAGAAAGGTACTTTGGCAGAAATTTTTTAAGTGATTTTCGACATTTCAGAAGTGAAGAAAACTTTCCAAAAATTCAAAGCTCAACATATTTTTAGAAATTGTACTATTTTAACTCACTTTATGGCCAAATTAGGTCTAAAGAAATTAAACTCTATATTGTATGGCTGGATGAACTTTTAGTTTTTTTTTTTTATTACATGAGACTATTGCTCAAATTACAACTCATATTACATGAGATTATAACTGATATTTACAAATCAGATTATTACTGGGACCAAATTACATCAATGCTAATGGAGCACTGCCTAGATTTTAACCCTCACAAATATTCAAGGGATGTCTACTCCTCACACTTGAGTAAGGGAGAAGACTGCATTCATTCAAATTTAATTGAAGAAGAAAATACCCCCACAATACATTTGTGGGGGTACGAACTGTTGTCCTTCAACTTGGAGGGAAGCAGCCCTGACCACTCCGCCGAAGGCCCAATGGCTGGATGAACTTTTAATTGATGTTTTGTATTTGTTCTCTTCATGTGTAATGAAAAGTGTGCGTATATATATATATGTACATATTTGGTTCCCACTAAGAGTAACTAGCTGGTTCTCTTGTTACGCGCGGCTGTGGTGGAGTCCTCCAAGCCGAATTCAAGAGCTTTCGATCTTTTTGTCTTTCAAACCCCTTTGTCTTTGGCTGCCTATACGGCTATACCCTACACTTCATAGGTAATTGCTGTAAAGCAACCACGCACAAAAGAAACAAAGGACGAATCTTTTGTTATATCATGTATAACAGTGGGATTGGCTTCCGCTCTGTGGTCCAAAATTTAAGCTAGTCCATAACTCAGTTTCCTGCACTTCACGTTTCTTAGTTCCCCTTTCTTCTCCTTTAATTTGTTTTCATTCAAACAACTTGCTTTTCTTTAATATAGTTCCAGCGTGCTGCAACTTGCAAAGTTGTAAGCAGTATTTTGACTTTGCTTATTTTATTTATTTATTTAATATTTTTTTGACTTTGAAATCCATGTGCGTGTTCATGCTCCCTTCTAATTAACTTGAAAGAATATTATTAGTATACGAAATAGAAATAGAAATTAAAAAGAACCCAAGAGGGCAATTTGATGAGACGAGGTGTGAAAGACAGGGCATGTGCGAAGCTTTGGTTACTGAAGGCCTACTGCCTAGAGAGAAGAGAGCATGGGACCAAACCGTGGCGCACTTTTGTATTATCCATCCGTATCAATTATAGATATGTGACTGCCATAACAAGTGACGCTCTTCCGTTTCTGATCAACATCGCTTCTGTGTCATGTTCTTTTATATTTTTACATATACATTATTTTCAATTTCTTTTTTTTTTTTTTGCCCCCCCCTCAATCGGCCAGAGGCTTATTGATGAGGCTTGAAATTAAACGAGGCATACTGGCTAATGTTAATGCTAATGTCAATGTAAGAGACTCTCAATCTTTTGGTTTTAGATATAACGAATTTTCTTCATCTCTAAGCATAAGATAAATAAGATAATTATAATTTTTCGTATTATGGATATTTATAAACATCCGAAACTTCAAATTTGACCAATGAGAAAGAGGCCAATTACCATAGTCCACGGTCCGCACGAATATTAAAGAGTATTTTGCGGGAGGAAATAAGAAATTTTAATCCCGAAAAAATCCAAATTATTAGCATTATTTTTCTTTTCGAGTTTGGTATTGGTTGACTTTTCAAAAAGTCAACTAATTAAATGGAGACACAAAATCGGTTCAACAAGAGCAAAAAAATGCACAGCTTTCACTTTTAAGGACAGAAAATCTAATATATATATATATATATATATATATATATATATATATATATATACAAACCCTGCCTTGAATATGCTTCCGTATCTCTTTACATTCTAAAGAAAATAAATAAATAAATAAAAATCTCTCATTTGTTAATTGTTCTCTACAGGTCCGATCTTGACGAGGGATTTTGTTTGCATGGACTGGGATTTGCAAGCCATAGTAAGAGGTTGCAGCACTGAGGCCTCCATCGACTCTGTTATGGACAAGCCACAGTCTTATAACTTTTCTCCCTCGAGTCTGCAACAAGATGTGAGATTCAAATTTCCTGATGTCAGTGAAACTACAACGATTTTGGATGAGCTAGAGGAACTTTACAAGCCCTTCTATCCACAAACTATACTAACCAGCACATCCATTTCTGCTCCCACCGAAGTTAATAAAAAGCCGAAGAAGCTGCGAAAGCAGCAGCGTAAGCTTTCCGATTCTGCAAGTAATACCGATCATCCTGCAGCTCAACCGAAAGGAGGGTCAGTAATTTATTATTCATGTTTGTATGTATATGCTTATCTATCCTAATGAGCGATTGAAATGATGATTATAATCGTATACTGATTTTGTATTATGTTTTAATTTGCTTGATTAGCAGGAAGAATCAACACAAAAGAGTAGTGCAAAGGGTGACAGCGGATTGTCTCGCATGTGATAAGTGGGCTTGGCGTAAATACGGGCAGAAACCCATAAAGGGATCCCCTTATCCAAGGTGATGATTGTTGATAAATTTAATTTTTCAAGCAAGCGATCAAGATTTGAACAGCTTAGACCCCGTAAGTTAAGTTATTCACATAGTTATATGATCATTTTGTTTAATGTACGCAGGAGCTATTATCGGTGCAGCAGCTCAAAAGGATGTTTGGCAAGGAAACAGGTGGAACGAAGCAGTGCAGATCCGGGAGTATTTATTATAACCTATGGTGCCGAGCATAACCACGGCCACCCAACACGCCGAAGCGCTCTTGCAGGAAGCACACGTAGCAAGCTGGCCTCAATGTCAAAGGCTCAAGGTCCCGCCCAGAAAGAACCATTTGAACCAGCGTCGGAGGCATCCGCTGAATTAGGTGACCTTGTGTACCAAGGGAACATTAAAAAAGAAGACGAAAATGCGTTCAAAGATGGCCAAGAAAATGAACTTGTCATGCCTGATTTAACATTTGGCGATGAACTAATGTTCCCAAGCTTGGAGGATTTGGAAGGGTTTTTATTGGATCAATTTCCAGATCATAACATTAACATTTCTGCGGATGACAACTCTTGGTTCATTGATGAATCTGTTACCCTGAACGGTGGTCTCTGACACCTGCCGCAGGCACACATAATGTTCCAAGACTTGTATTAGTTTTAAGAACCAAGTATAAGCTTAAATTTCTCTATGTTTAATTTCGTAAAGTTCGAGACACGTTCTTATCTTTTTTTTTTTTTTTTTTTTTGTCTTCTTTATTTTTTACAAACTTGCATCTTTCACACGTTAGAGATCAATCATTAACATTGAATGTCAAGAAAGTCGGTTTAGGTTCACTAGTTTTTCAAATGCTGACTACGTATGATTTTTGTACTTAATCGCATTTTTCGCGACTGCTCACCTGCAGCTTCATTTGTTGAACCTTGAATTAATGCTTGGTACAGTTATACATTATCAACTTGGATTTGTTGGATATTTTTTATATACAAGTTTGAAACTAATGCAGCCGTGCCTCTAGGCTCTAGCTGTAATAAAAACCGACAAGTAGCTTATCTAGTTATATTTAAATTGTTGTAACAGGATATGCTTAATTATGGACCTAATACGAATATATATATATATATATTTCTTGCAAGCATGGAAATGATGGCTCCTCAGGATTGTGTTATATTTTTGTACAGTGGACTAATCTTGAGTTATCCACAGCCGCTTTCTTATTATTTTAAGAGATTCAGCAATATTTTCATCATTATATATATATATATAATAGAAAATATTTCAACACAAAATTTCATAATGTATTAAAATAAGGAATGATTTATAATATTATGAAACACAGTTTACGATATTGTAAATTCATCTCCCATCAGAAGCTGATACTGTCTCTCTCTATATATATTAGAAAACATTTCTGTCCCCTAATCAAATAAGAAGAGAACAATGAATACGTTAATTAGGATTACAAGCATTACCTATACAATTTTTTTAACGTTTAGATGCATAGAGAACTTATTCTCTTCAGCAGAAATTACAGGACCTGGTTCTGATCCCTTATTTAGGCTTTGCAATAATACTTATTATATTTACTTACATGTAAATAATTTTAATAATTTTGTCTATTGGTCTGGAAGAAATGCAAATATTCTTGCTCGCTTTGAGCAAGCAAAGGAGCCACAGAACCAACAAAAGCAGCATTCATGTAAGTGGTAGGTTCTGCATGAGAATAGTCTGTTCTCAAATCTTTGAATTGGTCATTTGAATCGGGACCGCCAACAATTGCCCCCACATGTACATTTGGATTTGGATTGCTAGAATGGTAATAGCTTGAGTAGCCATCGTTGCAGCTTACTTTGGCTGGGTGAGCTCCGATTGAAGGAATGGATGCGCCTCTGTGGTGTATCTGCAAAGGAAATTTGCTGCCGAAGCCTGCCATATATGACATCTTCATGGGGTTTTTCCCTAGTATGTAATCCACCTGAAAGCAGAGATAAATGTTATAAGGTACTTTCAAATCTTGATTGAAGCAACAAAAATGTGATTATATTTACTTGTGATTTTGCGAAGGCGCTGATTTGAGAGGCAGAGAAATGTGCTGAGCCACATTGGAGTCCATTAATATGAGCTGTATTCAAGGTTTTGGAGTACAGAAATAGTAACAAGGTGGCACTTGTAACGTACTGTAAATTACTACTATCTCTAATATACAGAAGCCCGCCTACAAAACAAAAGCCAGAAAACAATCTCTTAAATTCTCTCGGAAATTTTTTTTTGTTGGAATTGGCGATTTGTTAGCATATACTAGAGATGTGTACCAGGAGTTGTTTCAATCCGTACAGAACTACTTTCTGGCATCAATGCACATACAAATGATTCCACGTGGATTTTAAACAGGGACAATTGCTTATTCCCTCCAAAAAATTCCTGAAAAAAAGGTTGTTACTTTCTTTTCTAATTTTCTGAATAAGCAAAATATTGTACAATATCAGATAACTTTCTTACCTTTGCCAGTAACATCTGAGCTCCAGCAAATTTGTTGTCCCAACTGAACTCCGATGCCACCTGACTCCATCCTTGGTTGCTTAAGACATAATTCAAGTATTTGTTATCTTCACTAGCTTTATACAGCCAAGCCGCAGCCCATAACAATTCATCCTTAATCAAGATTCATAAACCGTAAGCTCGATCGTGGCGAACAAATAAAAATAACCCCAATTGATAGATCTAAAAGGTACCCTCTACAATCTACCTGTAGCTAACTTTTGCTTCATGTGTTTACCTGATAGCCAGAATAAGAACAGTAGAAAGGGCAAGAAGCCTGATAAGATCCCCTATGCTTGTCCGCAAATTCAAACAACTGTTATTCCATGAGTTAGTTTAAGGCATACACATCATATTTTACCAGGCATATATATATACATATATGTATATGTAATCGAATATAATAGAACAGAACCTACACTCTTACCGATTTTGAGTGGTTTAACAGCCTGGAAGAGTAGATGGAATCAACCTTTTTGAAGACAATTGAAGCAGCGGCAAGAGCAGCAGCAGACTCGGCTGCTGCCTCACTGCCTGGCGAATCAGATGTTATCCTGTAGAGCGTTCGAGGAGTGTCCATATCCTCTGGCCTCTCCCAACACTGATGATCAGCATTTCCATCCCCCACCTGTAAAATGTGAAAATACTAAGTACAACCCTCTAAATGACCTTTAACTCAACAAGAGATGGGACTTCACCTGAGTATACAGAGTGGTGGGAGATGTGTGAGCCCGCAAAATGAAGTCTGTGCCCCAGCGAATTGCTCCACGTAGGTAGCCGAGCTGATTGACTGACGAGATTTCTCTTTGGTACTCAACAGCAGCCCAACTCAACAAGCTGACACTATATGCCATTGGCCATCCGAACTTCACATTGTCACCAGCGTCGTAGTAACCTCCTATCAAGTTTACCTGCCACAAAAACCATACCTAACTAAGCAATAAGTTTACATATTCCCCATTACATAATCTTAAAACTTACTTAATCACTATATATACTCCTACAACTTAAGTCAAGATTCAACAACTAATTTATAAACTAGCTAGTTATATAGTGGCAACGAGATTTTTAAGAAATTTTTAAAAATATCAGTTTACTTGACTAATACGTTTTCAGGCTTGCCATCAGAGAGTGCAGAATTTCCCCTCCACTTCACTCTTTGGCTTTCAGGCAACTTCCCTGAACGTTGCCCTTCGAAAAACAAGATTGCTTTCCCAAGTGCATCCCTATAAGCAAAAGTTGTAGTGGAGCAAAACCCTTCATGATCTATGGCTGTCACTTTGTTACTAGCCAAAAAATGCCACAATATCAGACCCCAAACCCCAAGTCTAGTAATTCGACCTTGCCCCATAATTTTGTAACTCTCTATAACTGCACAAGAGCTAGGTGGCATTTATAGAGCTAGTTAGTTGCTGTAAATGATTCTCAAGAAGTGGGTAAATTTCATAAGCTGAAGCGACATTGATGGGCATTTTGTAGACTTTGATGATGTGAATTAGGGACGTGACGTGGCATAATGGGCATTGCGTGAAGAGTATAAGAGCATTGGATAGTCAAAATAAGTTGAGTAACAGGGAAGAAAGTCTATAATACATTCTCGGCACCATGAAAATTTTATGATTCTCTAGCGTAAACTAATTAGAATTTTTTTTTAATACTTAGAATGTTTTTTAATACATATTTTTGAAAAAGATTGAGATGCGAAGGAAGTCTGAGGACTCGAATTGAGCAACTAAACCTTTGGATTGGATTCTTATCCAGCATATATTTAGTATAGAGTCGTTGTATAATGCCGTAACTAAAATTGCATCGTTAATACCGTAATTAAATATAAATTGTGTAAACAAAACATAAGACATGTAAATTTAAAATAAAACTTATAAATCAACATTAAGTGTGAAACATAACATAAGACTTATAAATGGAAAGTAAAACAAGTAAATTACTATATGAGTGGTAAATTGGTGTATCAATGATAAACAAGACAAAAACTTATAAATATAACATTAAACTTATAAATTAATATTAAGTGTAAAATAAAACATAAATTAAGTAAATAAAATATAGACTTGTAAATGGAAGGTGAACAAGTAAATCAATATAAGAATGGTAAATTAATGTACTCTTACATCCTATTAAAACCCCGATATTAAGTGTACCCCATTAAATAATATTAGAAAATTCATCCTAACTATTAACATCATCTTTAAATTCTAAAAATACCATTATTTCTGTTATTCTAAATAACTTTCTCTCTCCTAAAATCCGAAATGCATGTATCTTGTTTCTCATTCTCTTTCCACCAGTCTTCTCATCTTTAATTTCAATCAAATGTACATTTTAATTTAGAATTTAAAACCAATCCTTAAGGAAATAATTTACTTATAAGAAAACTATTAAAAAGAGAGAGAAAGAGAGAGATTATTCTTGATGTTTATGCACTGTCAATTGAGTAATCATGATTAATGAGATGTTGCAAATAAAAGATTTTTGCTTATGTGGCAATTATTGTTGTGTAGACTAGGATAACCTACAAATTTACAATTTTCAACTTTAATTGATGTGTTTCTTTCCTTCTTGATTCCTTTCTTTAATAAAATTAAATTCATCAGGATTACAAAAAAACAATTATGAATAATAGAACAAATTCATCTCAAAATTCTTAAAGCCAAACCCTTATTTTTGGATGTCTATGAACCAATTTCGTAAGAGTGAATTGTAGATATCCTCAGAAAAATTTGTGTGTATTTGACTTCAAAAAGTTTTTTGTTGGTTACTAAGTCTTAAGCTATTTGTATTCATCCGATCTTTGAGATTAGCAAGGGATTATATTAATACAGTAGCAAAACATGATGGATGATGAATGCAAAAGTTTTGGCTGAAAAAAGAAAAGGTAAATTTCACAAGAGTGGTGTAAAGAATTGGTGAAAAGAGAAATAATAATAGGTTTAATTTTTTTTTTAAATATCCTTTAATGTAATTTTATCTCAAAGGTGTTTTATTATAACAATAAAGAGGTGCTAATAACTCAACTCAAAAATAAATTAAGTTGGGAGGTACATAATTTACAAGAACTTCTCGAATGTGTAAATAGCACCATACCCACTCAAACGTCATTGCCCATCATTCCCACGATAGTTTAGGATTTTCAGCCGCCGAGTTCTTTTAATTTTCTGCGGTTAATTATTTATTGTAAACTGAGAGTCTGAGAGGGGATTTCTTTGATTGTGTCCATTCCCAATCGAAATCCTAACTAAAGACCTGCTCGTGATGACGTGTGATGAATAATCAATTTACATGAGCTTCTGTAATAATGAAAACTTTTACAGTTTTATGTCGCTACAATTTACAAAGCACCTGAATTATAATTCCTTTCCACGGAACCACTTGGGCTTAGCTCAAGTGGCTACAGTTATTTTTTCACAAATGTGAGGTAAGTGGTTCGAGCCTACGCAGACGTATTGTAGGAGTTTAATTTAAATTTTTTTCCTCGGAGTTTGAAAGCTTAAGTGAAGTCAGTCTTTTTCTCTAGATGAGAGTTGACGTTCCTCAAATATTTGAGAGGGTTAAAAATATGAGCGGTGCCATAAACGGGTCTCAATATTTATATAATTATAAATATCATGAGCAATAGTTCTAATTAAAAAAAAAAAACATAATTCCTTTCCACGGATCACATCCTTTTTCCATTGAGAAATATTATCAACTCATAAAATAATTAATTAACTACGTCACTGTTTCTGCATTTAGCTAGAAAGAGAGAGCACAAAAAAAAAAAAAAAAAAGAAGTACATGTGTGCTCTTTCGTCAGAACCCATCTCCTTGATTGACACCATTAAGTTCAGGGGTATAAAAAAGATAAAGCAAAGTACTCTACATTCATTAGTTTATTTTATTTTTTATCGTATAGAAACGTTTTCTTGTACTCCAATAACTTCTATATTTGCATCAATACCCGTCCATACACGCATCTATTATATTATGATATCCACAGTATTAGAAATTTTGTCGAACATCTTTTGCATGAATGGAGTTTCGAGAAATAAGGCCAAATTCATAGAATAAGAGAAATGTACATACGAAGATTCTATTGTTTTATTGGTCCGGTAGCCGGGGAGCTGTTG
>NW_006262339.1:1413563-1444672 GCF_000493195.1 Citrus x clementina | reverse complement strand
TAAAAGTTGCAGAAATGCTATGAAACCCAAGTAGTGTAAGCATCACAACTTATTCAGTTACATTTTTCTACGTTCAAAATGATAACGAGTGGTTGGGTGCAGAATTTTTTAATTATTAATTGCTCTTTCTTGATCTTGTTCATTGTACGTGTAATGGCTGTCCGGCCCCTCGTGTCGGTATTTGTTATACTGGAACTGGATAGCAAGAATCTAAGATGAACCACCATGCAAGTTCATTCTTATCGCCTCAGAATCAAACTTCCAACATACCCACTCAGGGAAAGTATATTTATTTGATCCAACTTTAGAACGTCGTAATTCATGAAAACAATCCATTCCTTCCATTACATAAAATTAGTGACATTACAATATATTAGTATGCTGATCTCTGATTTTCTTATGCATATGCTTATATGATACCATTCAAAGACAGAAAGTGATATTTGTGTGAGGGTTTCTCACAAGTTTCGAGTGAGAATCGAAACCATAAAGCATTGGAATATTTTTGAGTTCAAAATAATGTGTGTACCGGAGAGATATGAATATTTTCACATCAATTTTTATGTTTGAGAAACGAATATACTGGGACAGTGGGGGCGCATGCCCCCAATCATCCATCTATATCTTCACTTATCTACCATCTATACTGGTAAACACAGCAAAATATGAGTTGAATAGTTGGTATTTCAAGCTCATCGTCCTAGGGAGCCAGCACCGCACAGAAGCACAAAATAATTTGCAGGTTGATTCTATCTTCCCGGAGCCAGGGCAGAGATGGATATAACTCCGTCTACCTAAAGAACAAAATTCTCCTTGAGATAACTGCAACTACAACAGCGCAAAACGAGGAAAACCATTTAACTAGGAACCTTAAAGATGATCGTCTGCTATCCAGCCCATAAAAATCGGCAAGACAGGATGCTCATAACTGGAAAGTGCCTAATTCAAGGCCGTGTCTCGTAAGTAACACCTTACGGTCACCGACCCATTCCAACCGGTAAGAGAGGTCAAGATTTTGAATCAATAACTTTAAATTGTCTGCATAGCTCAAACTCCCAGCATGTTCCTACAAATTAGGGAAGAAGGTTATAGAATCGTAGTAATGCTCTTTAAGTGTTTTTAAACATGGTTGAGTGAGTGCATCTAGAGCAGCTTTTCAACAGAAACCTCCAGAAATGGGGAAAGAACTATGGATGACAGTGCTCCCAAAACTGGAAACAAAGAGACCGGAAAGGTAAAGAGGATGAAAATAAGCAGTCCCAGATATTTTGTTTAGTTCTTTGTGAAATTACACTCCTAACAAGGCAACTGAATGGCACTGAAGAAAATCACATACTCACAAGAGGTGATAATACAATTCCTTTCTAACTTATTTTTATTATTTTATTCAAGGTCGTGTTTTCTGTTGAAGCAAGACAATGCAATTTAATAAAATTCATTATCTGAAGTGTTTGTGACACATAGCATGAACTTTTATCAACAATTCTACTTTTTGAAGGTTCAAATCTACAGATCTGGCACGGCAAACCAGTAATCATGTTAAGAATATTGTGAATTTATAATTCTTCCAGGTCCATCCGTATGCATCATGGCTTTATATGAAGTAAAGCAAAATGAAATGAACCAGAAAATGTCGAAGCAATTCCTTGTAGTGAACATCATGTAAAACTACTCATGGCAGATACCTTGTAGTAACATCATGTCTATAGAAAGTAATGAAAGTGTCAACAATCGAAATTACCTGTAAATTGGAATCTCCCATTATGTTTGCCATTATGCTAGACCTAGCAGTATTAGGTGAAAATCCTTCCCATGGAGGAACAAATATCAGTTTGGTGCATTGAACAGGAACCAAGCTCCGGCTAAGTTTCTCCCACCATACAGATCCCAAGGACCACCATCTAATCATCAAACCATGTTCAGAAAAAGCAACCAGTCCCTGCCATTAGCAGGAGAAAGATGCACATCATATACTGGAAGTTCATCTCTTGTACATTTATATTTCTGAATAATTTAAATAACTTAAAGGCACCATGCCGTTAATGATATCCAGGAAGAAGGTAACAAGCAGAAGGTTTTTATTTGATTTACTACATGTTATCAACTCAGAAGTTTGTTGAGAAGGTAAATAGAGAGATATTAGCAGAACTAGAATAATGACAACGATGAGGCAATGATGAAGATTGTACATGGCATCAGAAAACTGGTCAAGTTCTGGAAATGAGTGTTTATTTTGAACCAAATAAAGTTACCTCTCCATCTGGAGAAAATATCAGAGCTGAAATTACAGTGGTTGCCACAGAATCTGATTCTCTAGGAAGTCCTGGAGGTCCACTTGCATCCAAAACCTTTATTTTTGTCACACTGCATAGGAAATCAAAGATGCACCAAGTGGAATCAATAATTTACCTCTTAGGTTATCCCAAGAAGGAGATTTAGAAAGCAAAACCGAAAAATAATAATCCAAATATATATTTAACACTCAGAGAAAAAGAGGGAAACAAAAACATCAAATAAGTAGTCTTAAAACTAGCTGACTAATAGCATAATTTAAACTTGTTGTACGAAGCTGAAAGAGTTGATGAGCATACAAGCAGTTTACTGAACCCAATTTAAAACATTGAGGAGATTTTGATACCTTTGCATATCATGTACCCGAATGCTAGCTTTCTTAATGTCTCCAATTGCATCCCCAACAGCCAGTTTGGTTGAAGTGTCATTGAGGGATACCATGGGAAATACATGCACTATTTCCTTTAATGCTGTCATTGATGTGTGAAGGCAAGTTTTTCGCATGACTGAATTTCCAGGGTCCATAGTTTGTAAAATGAAGTTAACCACCTGCAAATCTGTCCAAACGTCAGATAATAATGAAACTGTGGTTGCAGCAATGTGAACAATTGACATAAACAGATAAAAATATATATACTTGAACTGAAAAAAAAAAAAGAGTAAAACAGAAGAAGATAAAACTTTTGGGGAGATAAAACAATTAAATAGCTCATGATGTATAACCAAATCATAAGAAAACTATAATTAAAAATGGATACTGATTAGAAGAAAATGAATTCACAAAAAAAAAAAAAAAAACTTACTGCCCATTTGTCCTTTATGGTGTTCCATGTGGGAATTGCATTTTCATATTCTCTCTAATTACTTTACTTCAGAGATGGACAGCAACCTAATTGGAATTGACTTCACTAACTTTACTAACCTTATCAAGATGCTGAGCCACGTTTCTTGGAGAACCCCGTACAACCCTGATGATAGTCATGATAGATACCAGGTGAACAGGTGAATCTGAGGCAGTAGACCAGATTTGGCTTTCTACAACAGTTAGGAAACCTAGTATATCAGCCATTGCTAGACTTGGAAGAAGAATTCCAACCAAAGTTTCCCGAATTGATGCTGGTACAGCTGGATGTTGTCCAGCTAAGTTGGCCGATGAATTACTTACACATTCTATCTGGAAGAATATATCCCCAATAAGACGAGGTATTTCAAAACCAATGCAAGTCTTCCATGTACTCTCCATACCTTCTGCAAGAAGCTCTGCTGCAGTAGAACTATATTTCTCATTCGTTGCCATAACCAACTTTATCAATGGTTGAACAACGAGCATAGCAAGGGTTGGCTTCACAAGGCTAGGATACCAAATAGCCAATGCTGCTGCAACAATTATATGAGATGTCATTGCATCTTGACTTGTTCCCCCTACACATGAAATCCAATCTTGCACTTCAAATGATTCTAACCATGAAAGAACATCAGATTCCTCAACAAGAGAATTTCCTTGAGTTTCCGGCAACATGTCAGAAGCTAATTCATTTGCAGATATTTTCTCTACGTTTGAATTAGCATGTTCATCATCTCCAGTTGTTGATAGTGACCACACAGGTTTTGCATCAGCAACTCCTTTTGGACTGCACAAAGGGAGCGGAATTGCTCTAGAGGCAGCACAGTGAAACAAAGATCGCGCAGCCATACGAACATGTTCACTTTCATCTTGCCAGAAACTCACTAGAAGCTGTTAAGAAAAAGAAGAGATAGAGTTTATAATACTTACTAACATATATGAAATGTTGCCAAACATGTAATTTTAGAAATGAAATCAGAGACTGTCAAAACCATATAACCAGCAGAAGATGTAACCTGAAGTAAAGGGGGCTTAATATCTGGAAAATTTTCTGCAAAATTTCGAGTATAGAAGGCTGCTAAAGCACTGCAAAGAAGACCCACGATAAATGGTCAGCAATATTAGCAATAAAATGTACATTGCTTTCAATGAAATAAACCATGGATGCTCATCTCAGAAAAGTAATATTTAAGCAATCCACTGCAGCAATATTAACCTTATAGATGCTTTTCAGGACAAAAAAAAAAAGAAAAGAAAATTCCTTATAGATGAAGATTACACAACTAAGAGAGATATGATATCAAAACAGTGAACTGAAATAATGAAAGTACGCTGGTACATTGCAAGCCATGTATGCATGAGGATTGAAGTCTTACCCTGCAGTCTGTCTGGCTTTAAAGGTTCCTAAATCTAACAATCAACCAGAAGGATATTCTCATATTCCACAGATCATATTAAGGAATGATAATAAAAAGCAAATGTTAAATACATATAGGATAGTCCTAAGCAATCGCGACTAGTTGATATTTTGCAATCACACTTTTTCTACACATTAGTCCAGCAATTCCAGCTTCTACGCAACTCAACTACTCCAAAATTGAACCCAACAGAGAAAGAGATAGAAGATAACAACTCTAAACTATAGCAGGCTACAATAATAAGAACATTAAATGTAAACATCATTATACAAGTAGACTGAAAACATGCAGTACTTCTTGGTAAAATAGTGTAATACCTGCTAGCTGCTGAACTGGGGTGAAACAAGCTAATCATGCGTTGTGCAAGGGATACCATTGTCAGTGACCTCATTGCACAAAACTCTGATGATGATTTCCAAAGCTGAAATATTAATCAATAATATCTCAGACGAAGTTAAAATCAAGTCAAATAAAAAACATATCCAAAATTCAATACAGATTATCCAACAGATTATCCAACATACCTCAAGACCAGCTTTCAGACCAGGAAAAGTCAAAGTCAAGGATCCCTTTTCCCCTTGCAAACCAGAAGCTACAATAAAGTTTTCTGGTCTCTTTAGCTTCATTTCAGTTATTAGCAACTTATCGAGCTCTCTATCAACATTCCACAAATGCAAAAATGACAAGCTGAATCGAAGTATACATTCTTCAAGTGACTTAATCCAGGTATGTTCTTCTATAGTGTCAGTTGACATACTATGCCCATTAGAACCATCAGCAGCAGTCATGGCGTTGGGGCCGGCAGTCTCAGTTCCATGTTCCATGGTAGTGAAATTTTCTTGTTTATCACCATTCTTTGCTGCGGATTCATGCATCTGATAAGGAAACATCAATGATGCAAGGTCAAAACTCAAGGTAGCTATTCCAGGATATGGGCAAGAGCACTTAATGGTTTGCTTTTTCCTTTGAAGACCAATCCGTGTGTTTAGAGAAGGTTTTCCGGAATTTCCTTTACGAACATGGGAAGCACTGGGCTCGGAAATAGTAGAGAAAGCAACCCCTCTCTCATCATTATGTATTTGAGATTGACGAAAAGTTCCATCTTCATGTATTGGAAGAAGTAACGATGAAACTGAAGTATTCCCATTCAACACAGAACCAGAAATGGAATTCATACTGATGCCTTTACAGAAATGATCAAACATTGAATGAGAAGCTGTTCCACGAAGGACGCGTTCTCGAGCACCAGTTTTTACATCCCAAATGAATAAAACATCAACAGCATCAGATGTTCTCGAATGGTCCCGACAGAGGCATGCAATATAACCTCTGGGACAATCCCAAACAACTTTTGCAGGATAATTGGGATGTCCAGGAAACATTCTCTCCACCCTCAAGGTTTCAAGGGAAGCAAGAGCAACAGAGAAGTCCTCCCCAACAGACAGAAAGCAATCACTCCACGGATGTTCAGTCTGAGGTGGGGAAAGAATTATTTGGCGCACCGGAGCCACATGGTGGTGCATGACTGTGATAAGATTTCCAGAGCCAATATCCCATATACGAATAGAGCAATCCATGCTTCCAGAAACTAAAACCTCATTGAAACTCCATCCTTTGGCAGTGCCCACCATTCGATGTGCCGCCAAACACAGCACAGCACCTGTGTGCCCCAAGAAATATTGTCTGGAGACATGTGAATTCACTTTTAGGCTAGCACCAGGAGAATTATGTCTCTCAAACAAATCAAATTGTATGACCTCTATTTCGCCACTAAAGAAGCCATACACTATAGCATAGGGGGCATAGAAACTTTCCGAAATAACCATGGAAGATGATACAATCTTTTCCTTGTGCACAAAATCATCCCTTCCATCACCTGCTTGTCTACTATCTACATGTTCTGACCGAGGAACAGTATCTTGACAAAAAGTCAAATCATTCTTCCCAGTGCAAGAGCCCTCATTTTCATCCAGAAAAGTAGAATTATTAACCCAATCAACAAAAGAAAAACCTTCTCCAACCATTCTGCATTGCTTTCCAGGGCCACTGTGTTTCTGACTCAGTGACCAGACTGAGATATATGGTCTCCACTGGGAAGTTTCTTCAACATGAAAGCAGACAGTCTCTATACGCAGAAGGTAAAGGCTCATTTGAATAAAACGAATGGAATATTTAACACCAGATGGATAAGTAACGGCAGAGATTTCAAAATGTGGCTCATAATCAAATTTTTCGTTCATATATGATATAGCATAAACAATTGCAGACCCTCTATTATCCCACACTGCAAAATTTTCGTAAAATGTTGTACAAACTCCCATTGTATTCTCTATTTTCTCAGCAACAACTCTTTCAAGAAACATAGCCCCTATAACATATGAGTTAGTAGAACCACCTTCAAGACAAAAGAGATTATCCACAAAACAAATCTCTCCAATTGTACTACCACTTCCCAGCAGCCTAAATATGCAATGATCTTTTAGTACAAGAGCAATGATATTGCCACATGTTGCAACTGACACAAGATGTCCTCCCTCAACCACTCCATTCTGCAAAATAGCCATATCCAACTGTGAAGAACTTTTACACAATCCATTCCCCTCCTCCCTGTCTAGGTGAGACTCCTTTGATATTGGAACCAATTGTAGCCTACCAACTGAATCAACCATCAGTCCATAATGCTTCCCCATGTCCTCACCCAGTGAAACTACATCCATAAACTTCCATGGCCCAATAGATAAATTCCCGTGAAATACCGTTTGAACAATGGTAAGACCATAGGTATCAACTATAACCAAAGTGCATTTAGGGGGTTTTTTCATTGGAACCTCTTTGTCCTCAGAAACTAAATCCCCTTCCATGGACTCAAAAGAATGATGGTCAGATAACTGGTTAGTATCAATGAAACAGCACCCAATACACACATATCGCGGGTTCGAAGGCAATGTACAAATGACTGATGGACTGCCAACCCAGGGAGGCAGTTTTCTTCTGCGCCTGCAATGTCCACTGCTTCTGCTCCATACGCACAAAACACCATCAGTACAAGCACTTATTAAGGCACCATTATCTAAGGAAGATTTTCCCATAACATTACTTGAATTTTCAGCCTTCCAGTGTTCAGCCTTCCCATCTCTTGAAACCATGGCAGGATAACATATACTGAGATCAGCTATCGGCGCGGAATGGCCGCACAACATTGCAACAGGTTTAATTTCCTGCAAGTTGGGGGGAAAAAAGTTCAATGCACATGTTCTCAAGACTTAGATGCTTAATTTAAATAACATTTTGGAACACAAAAAGAATAAGCACTGAATTATGAATAAAACCATTTGATATAAATCGTTCACGGAAATTAACAAAGACGTGGGCGACTCGTGACATTACCGAGTAGGAGGAATCAGAGAAGGACCACCAGAGAATGGAGCCATCGGATCCACCGGTGTAAAGAGTCGGGGGTTGGGTCAGTGCGCTGGTGGCGGTAACTCGATGAGACGGAGGCGTGCCGGACCATATGCACGCTACGGATCGGCACTTCATTGGCCGAATTTGTTAGTACATATAACTCAGGATCAAAATTCCGGCCGGTGAGTTTAGTGCAATTGAGTTATTTTCTGTTCTGTCAACTTTGAACTGGCTGTCAACTGAGTGGTAAAGACCACGTTGGACATCAGTTACTGTTTAAGCTGAGTTTGTGACTAAAAAAAAAGTGATTCTGGTTCTAATTTCTAAAACCACTTTTGGGATTGAGAGGAACTTTAGCCTTCATTTGTTGTAGGCTTGCAGCTTCAGATGGAGCTTATTCAATTACAACTCTTATTAATAGAATTTTTTATCACAAACATTTTAATTGTATGGATAATTAGTGAATTTTTTATTAAAATTTATGAAATTATTTAAATGAATAAATTCTGAAAGTTGCATTATGAAATCAATGAATTATGATCGTGAAATGCAATAAAACTTCTCTCATTACTATGAGGAGGTTATAATTTAATAGAGATGTAGTTACAAAATTATTATTTTAAAATTTTGAAAATTTCCTTAGTGCAAGTAATATAATTGTGTACTTACAAGCACTCATAATGGGAATTTTAGAATTAGAACCAATGACATATTTAGTTGTAAAATTATGGCTTAAAATCATAATTAAAATAGTGTGGGCTCACAATTTAGGAATCATTCCCACGAAATTACCATCGTGAAAATATTCTTAGTGCAAGTAATATAGTAGTGTATTTACTTACCAACAATCGAAATGAGAATTTTAAAATCGAAAGTAATGACGCGTCTATTTATAAAATTATATCTTCAAATCAGAATCAAAATAATATCAGGTCCATAATTTGGGAATAATTCTCGTAGTTTTGATTCCCTAGGGAAATTTGGGAATCATAATCCAATTCCCAGAGCTGTCTCTCACCTTCATTGAATCTTCTTAATCCCCAATTACCCTCAATTAAGTTATGTTATTTTTGTATTTTAGTCCCTATAAAATTTATGAAAACATCTAAAAGTTTTATATTATTTATAAATAGGTCCTTCATCATCGTCGTCGTCATCATCATCATCATAATAATAATATTATTATTACTACTTGATTTGTTTGAACTCAAACAAACTAAGTAATTAGAAATAAGGCCAAAATCTATTTAAAATCTTAACGAGAACTCTCGAGTGCTATTGGGGTATTACTCCATTTTTAATTTATTAACTCTTTGTCGTATATTTTTTTTTTCACCTAATTATAATATTTTTTTATGCACATTACAAAGAATGAATGGTTAGTAAGGAAAACTCTAGAGCATGAGAGACTTTTTAAGTTTTAACAGTATGATATAAACTGCATGAATTCTGTATCATTTCCCATACCTTGCAGTGTCTCAAGCTAAAAGCAAGCTTCAACGTTGACACTCCCTGCTTCCACTCTAGCAAACTGGGTGATCTTCGCAACAGCCTTGTTGGCTGGACCACTTCTCACAGGCAGCAACTGGCCTTCCCCACCCAAAATCGTTTCCGCAGACATTCAACCTCGGCGAACTACTTATTAAGCAAGCATTTTTCTTCAACAACAGGCTTCCCCATGCTATGTATGACCTCAGTGTTTTTTTTCTCCAAGACTCCAAGGACTTCTTTATCTTTTCGTCTGTGTACATAACGATAATGTTGTTCATTTTCAATACCACGTTTCTCAACTTGATCTCTTGCTTTCATGAATACGAATTCTCCCTGAGCTGCATTTCCAAAATACTCTGGTGGCAGTGGTGGTTGCAATCTTTGTCTAACGCCCGTTCCTGGCATGAAATGAACTTCTTCATCAGGATCAAGAGATCAATTTATGAGGGAATATGCAAGTTATCTTAAAAGTCTTGGTCTTGAATGTGAAATATAAACAAAGGCACGAACATACATGTGAAAGAATATATATATATATAAAGATGCATACATAGTAAAAATTCAGGATCTTAAATTTAAATATTTCTATACATGAGTAATGATTTGGTTCAAGATCCTATATTTTATATAACTTTTTCGAATTTTAAAAAAATCAAAATCTGAGATTAAAATTATCGAATGCCATGATATTACCTATCCTGTAAAGTGTTCAATAGAAGCAGTTGGATCTCATTCCAATGCTCTCAAAGCTTTCACATACTAAACTTCTAAAATACAACCAAATATAATATTAGTTTACTACAGACTACAGTTAAAAGCCCTAGTTATAATAGTTGTTTGCCTATTAAATTATGTCCCGGTAGACAAACCTCTTCTATTCTCTTAAGTCTTAACTACTTAAGAAACCTCTTTTCTGGAAAAATAAATAAATAAATAACCCACCAACCATTATTTACTTTAACTAACTCATGAATGGCCACTGAAGTGCAATAATAAGGACATTGAACTATAATAAAATAAAATAAAAATTAAATAAGATACAAACGGTAAAATAAGGTAAATTAAATAAAGAATATTTAATGGACTCATTATAATCAGTAAAATTTAATGAGGGAATAAAAAATTTTATTTGTGATGATATTTTAGCTAAGTCCATTATTAGAATCGTAACCATGATGCCTCAAACAAATCTAAAGTAACCCAAATCTTGTCCGTCAATCATCTACAATTAACCGCACATAATCAAATAATTAATCAAATTCTTACTTCATATTAACGAATGTCCATACAGTGAAATATATTTGTAGATATCTTTTACTGCAAAATAATATTATATTTAGTTGTATTTTATAAGTTTAGTGCGCGAAAACTTTAAGAGCGTTGGATTAGTCTAATTTGATCCAATTGCTTATATTAAACATTCGGAGGATGAGTAATATTTGGACATTCGAATATTACATATGGGAAGACCCCTATGACTGTGAGGGCTACTACTCTGAAAAAAGAAAGGGATACATAAAGTCATCGATCGCATGTGATGGACCGCTGTGGATGTCAGTTGTAAAATATTTAGTTTCAAATTAAGTGATTATTAATTTATATAATGAGTGAAAAAATCGAATATTTGAATATTTATTATCTTACAAATTTATCGGATTATTAATTTAATATGATGGTTCAAATAAAAAACTAATAAAAATTATTTTTTAATCGTGATTATTAATTTATTGAAAATTATTTTTTGAAAGATCTACTATATTTAAAGCTGGTTGTATGAATTTTGTTCTCTTTTTACTCTTGTCAAATCTTTGTTGTTACTTACCTTTCATTAGATGTAGCATAAAAAGTCCAAGCTAGTCCTGCCTAGGCTCTTGTCCTTTTACCCGGCACTCCACATGAGGACTTGGACAATGGTTTAAGAGAAAAAAAAAAAAAAAGCTAGGCTAAACTGCCCGCTATTTTTATAAAAAAATTATAATTTAGAATAACAATTTAAAATTAAAAAAGTTTAAAAAAAACTTAAATCCCTAATTTGATTAAAAAAACCTAAAATTATAATATTAAACTCTTTTAAGCGTTAGTTAATTAAGAAATTGCTTAAATTAGAGATTCTAATATTAAAAAATTAAATCTCTAAATTTTTATTTACTTTATTTTTTATTTTTTTAAAAATATTTTTTTTAATCTATTATTAATTATAACAACTTATTGATTATTATTTATTAACTAATTTTAACTTTATAACAATTAAAAAAAAAAAATTGAAAGCCCAACTCGAACCATGCCCTTATACTTTCTCTTAAATGGACTTGGGTTTGGGTTTGGAAAAGCCCCACCCAAACCTATATTTTGCCATCTCTAAGCAACAACTGTTTGTTTATTTACGTTTTCTAGGAAAAACTATTTATTTACATATGATGCCATGAATAAATCTGTAATTTACCTTTTTATATCATGCTTACGTCTTGACATTTTCCTTAAAATTATGGTCTGGCAGTTTGGACCAAATTGATTTGAAATTTTCTTTAAAAGACGAAAGTTGATGCATTTATGGAATTATGGTTTAACTTAAGACTCTGTTTGTTATTGGGATGTTATAACTTTTAAGCTAATATTATTGTGAAAAAAAATTATAATTTTAAAATAAAAGTTAATCATATACAATAAACACAATTTTTAAATAGTAATTTTGACAAAATTAATAAAAATATAATAAATTTTGTATCATAAAAATATAAAATTAAATCAATGTAACTTTTAATGTACAACAATTACTGTTTACCAAACACTTAAGTATTATATCTTTTAGGTTATAATTATCCAACTTCAATCCCGAACGAAGCCTCGGTGACTACTCTTGTAGAGAGATAATAATTATGTGTCCAGTTGATAAAAAATAAACACCTATATTGATACTTGCTTATAATTTCATGTTTTTCGGTGGTCTAATATTAGACACGACTATGTTAAATATAATTTAAATAAATATTATGTGAATAATATATTTATTCCTAAATTATATTACTATTCATGAATTAAATGTTCAATATTCAATATTATTGTGAATAAATAATTAAATACTTTTTATTACTGTTCAATATTAATTTAAATAAATTATTGAATTAACTTTGACAGTTAATCTCAAATTAAATACATGATAAAAATAAGTTATATAATAAAACTAGGAGATTTGAATTAAAATGAGATATTTCATCTAAACTTAAACCTACGTGAAAATAAAGATTAGTAGTGCCATAATTTTGGAGTATAATTTGGAGTAACATGCTAGTCTTGATAGCCAAACATTTATGCCTCAAATTAGTCTAGTCCTACCGTTTGTCCTAGCATCCAAATTAAGGAGTGACCGTATATGACACAAACTCAGCCAAGCTCAAAACACGTATACAGCGTGACTACAGCACAGTTGTTCGCGACAAGTCAGACGTCAATGCATACCATGAGAACGCTCAGGCCGAGTACCAGAGACTCTACTACCAGGATCAGTAACTGGATTAGTTTGTAACTGAGGAAAACGGGTATTGCTATTTCCAAGTAATGCCTGCAGCTGGTTTGGAACAGAGAGGTGAGGAGGTGGACTCAGTTGCGGTCTTGCCGGTTGGGCTACTGGCTGGGTTGGAAGAATCATCATATGGCTAAGAGCATCACTATATGCCCTACCAGAGAGGCTTCCTCGCATTCTGCCTGTGGGCCGCCAGTTTTGTTCTAAAGGAAAATCCGTCGGATTATCTATCATAACTGATTGCATTGAACCTCCCACATTCTCTCTTTGATCCCCTACTGATCCCCTAACCCCAACAGAAGTTGTAGGATATCTAGGGCCTGCACTGGGTGTTTGGACTTGAACTGGCACTGTAGGAGGCTGCCTAGTCATCTGGGGTCTAGATAAGGGTCGCTGAGCAATAGCCATGAGCCTGGCATGTTGGCGACTTTCATTTATTGCTGGGTGGCCAGACCCAACTTGTACGCTCCCTTGCTGAGGAGTTCGTGAGTAAGGTGAAGATGATTGGGCTGCGCTTGTAGACTGGCTCATCAATGGAGGCATCCTTGGATTTAGAGCTTGATGCTGCTGATGTGAAATCTGATTATTGGTTGACAGACCAGAAGAGACTCTGTAAGCACCTGACAGTGCACTTGAAGCTTGAAGGCCAACAGCCTGGTTGACAGAAAGATCATGAAAACTCCAATCCCCATGGAAAGATTGAAAACCGTAAAAGAAAGTAGAAAATAAAATGCTTTCTAAACTAAACACTAACAAACCTAACCTGTGCTGCTGATTGATGCTGCAATGGGGATGAAGCTATATCTGACCCCAAGACTGTATTCATGTGGGACCTGGAGATCCGCTGCTGCTGTTCCATATCACTAAAACCATGGGATGCAGCTGGAAGAGCCTGAACTGCCATTGGAGTTCGGTTAAGATGTCTAGCAACTGCTGACCTCCCATATTCATAGTTGACACTTGGATTCATTAATTGTGTCTGTTGTATCTGCAGATTATTGGGAGCAGAACAAAGACTTTGCATTACAGGAGTTGTCAGATGAGTATAGCCAAGAGCATCCACTTCCCGATTAAATGCAGGAGAAATGGCATCAGTTAATACAGGAGACACCATAAAACTGGTTGAACTAGGTGCAGAAACGCCACCAACTGTTTGGCCATCTGACCTAGCATCAGAGGAAGCGGAACCATCAGGATACAAAATTCCAGCCCAGAAGTCATCATCTGTTGTAACAAAATTTTGATCAGCTTGGACTGTACTGATCAATTCAGATGGCATAGTTAAATTTGTAGAGACAGGTTGACTATGAAGATCTGGTTTCACATCTTCAATTTCGCCAGTGCTCATTGCATCAATCTCGTCATCATTCTTTGTAAGATCTAGAATTACAGGATTGGAATTTGCAACAGCAGCGGATTCTTGGTGCTCACAACCTTCTTTCTCGCTACTAAGGATTCTATCATGTGCCTGATCCACATTGTCATCAGCTTCCATTATAGCTTTCCACGATCCATCTGCAGATATAATTACATCAGCAACATTCTCTCCAACTTCTCTCAGGACCTGGAAAAGTTATGACAGGTTAACATAATGATGGCGAAATACTACATGTAAAGTGCAACCCACCAGCTACTTGCCTTGACCATATTCTGATCAACACGAATGTCAGTGTAGCAGACATGCTGATTACAGTGTGGACAGCGCCAGGATGGTCTTCTTGAATTTATATGGACATAGTTGCTAAAATCAAAACACTATCCAAACAGAAAGAAGAAAAAACTATCAAACTATCCCAACAAAAAAAAAGGTAAAATGATCAACAGTTTACATGATTTTGATTATCATGGAGAATTCCATTAATAGAAATAGTTGCAAATTTGAGTAATCCATAATTATTGTAAATAAGGGCCTGTTTAGTGGTTGGCAGCGAGGTGCCGGGGCTTTCAACCCACAGCTAATGTGGAGCAAAAGCTATAACTGCCAAGGAAAAGCTTATGGCTGTCATGTAAGACTTTATTAATAAATTTCTGTTTAAAAATGGATAAAATTAAAAACAAAAAATAAAAAATTACAGCTGCCAACACCCAGCTGTGGCAGTTATCAAACTCTCTAGCTGGGCAGCAGTTCAAACAGGGCTTAAGTTTACTTCATGGACAGCTGGTCGACTTTGCTGTTTCGAGTTTCATCTTCAATACAAGTTTCAGGCTCTTACCCTAATTATCGAAAATAAGATTCCATCTCACAATAGCATGCCATATACTATCCCACTAAAAGATACTAAAATCTCCACCTAAAGTCCACAGAATAAAGTTTGGCTGAAATGAAAATAGTGCACTTCAAGCACACGCAACATTTGGAGCACTGGAATTATCACCAAGAAACAGAAGTAGACACATATATAAATCAAAACAGAGTTCCAATAGCTTGTTGGTTATAAATAGAAAACAGATAAAAATTATGGAATAACAGTATACACGATTGCAGTTTCCTACATGGTGTTGCTTCTCATTAAAATGCGTCCTACCGTAAGGAATACACACCTGATGATGTCTGCATGAATGTCCTTTTACAGGAGTGTTTATACGTTTATAACTGTCAAGAAGGGGAATGCAGTCAGTCAACAAATCTTCACAGCAACAAATGGAGAAATATGAAATGTTTACACATAAATATCCATAGAAATGACAGAAAGGTTATCTTGAAGATGTGTTACAATTGGTTTAACAAATAGGATGTTAAACTCACAGACATAAACCCCATTAAAAAGGGGATATATGATTAGCATGCAACTCAAAGGAAGATAAGGTTTTAGGCCACCTAGTGGAAAGGTAATGGAAATCTGGGAAGCACACGTGTCTCTTCCAAATAGGGACAGCCCACATTGTTAGGCCACTATCATCTTTAGATCCAATTTATAGAAATAATGAACTTGCAAACCCATGCACATATAAACATCAATCAGTGTTCTAGATCTTAGAATGTTGAGCCATACAATATTGTCACATGCAAGTACCTCCCTCCCTACACCATCAGAGGTTAAAGTGTTGGATTACTTAGCCACAAATGGAAAAAGAATAACTTGCAGTTCGTAGCATACCTTATGGGACAATTAAGTGATATTCGTGATGGCCCCTCAATTAGATCAGAGTCTAATACAACAAAAGGAACAAAATTAATAAAAGCAATAGCATGCGTAAATGCAGATTGCCTAAAAAGTACTAACTTGTGAAGTCATGATAATGAAAAAATGAATAGGCTAAAGTGTTGTGTGTCATCTTTCTTCCCTCTAATGCATACCTGAATCCTGCATGGTAATACCAGACTGCACATAATCTTGTAGCTTAGAAGACTCGAGTGATGATGCCATACTCATAACAGCAACAATTATAATATAATGACCTTGACAATGTCCACAATATCTGTAAGAGCAATATCACTAATGAAACAGGAATATATAGACATAAAAACATGTTTTAAACCATACCATTGAATTGACCCACTACTTGAAGAAGATTTGTTCCATATTTTAGCATTGGACACACATTAGTCGGCAACTGTGGGCCAGGGTCCTGATGAAGTATAGAAATACAACAAAGAAATTTTCAATTAAGCCTATGTTACATGGATAACGTGCCACTTTATAAATAAAATATCAAGAACTATGTGTGCTTGCACAAACCATGAACACATTAGTTCTTCTCTCAATTCCCTTTCCGTTCAAAATAAAGCTACAGATGTTAAAGAAGAAAATGATTAAAACGATCCAAAATAACTCTACCCAATGAAAAAGAAATGGAATATAAAGTATGTATATATGTAATTCTTACTTCACATGTTGCGGACTTATAACGCAAGCAGATGTCTCCGTTTTATCTGTTTGTGCTACAAATAACCGCTGCACGCAGAATGGGAAAGGGTAAACAAAAAAAGAGACGTGCAATGATTCCCATAACAATTGTTTCTAGATATTGACTACCAATGTAAAAGGGAAAAAGTCAAAGCAACTAGATATTTCAATTGGAATATGTGTTTTTCCTCTCTTTTAATTTGGTCTAATTTATATATATATATATATATGTACCTATTAAAAAGTGAGTATAATGCCTCCATTACATGAACTTCAATGTATCCTAACAAAAGCAAAGTGCATTCGACACAAATCCCAAAAGACTAGACACAAAAGCATGGATGACTGCTATCTTAATGAAATGTTATAACTATCTCAATGAAACGTTCTATCTCATTGCTATCTCAATGAAATGTTATAACTAGACACAGTATACGCATGCCAATTGCTAATTTCTACTATTGACAATCTACATTATGCTATGTTGTCCTACAAATTTTCTAATCAACCTCATATTATACATATCAATGCAGTCACCTATGCAAGGACAGAACAAGATACAGTGGGTAAAACAGAAGAAATTATTAACATCAGCCTGCCATGCTCAAATTCGTAAATATTCCCTGAAAAATTTACTTAGCAATTGTAATGCTAAAAAAAAAAAAACCCTAAATTGAGTCACTATGAGTGAGCATTACATATATTAAGATAGGAATAGACTTTGATCCAGCGAAACTCAATATCCTCAACAAAAATTTCAATTACATATGATCAAGCTAAATAAATAAATAAATCCCGCTTAGGAAGTAAAAAGGACTTTGCTTGACATGCTGCACACTAAAATAATTTGAAAATCTCATTTAAATAAAAGATGCTTACAATCTTTTCTTCTGTGGATTGTATCATATTCTTGGAGATATGGAAATCAATCATGAATGCTCCATATCCAGGCTGCATGGCAGGAAACATAGATTAATGTATGCTTTAAGTATTTTTTGTACCAAAAAAACTGGAAAATAACAGCAACCCCCTTCAATTACTAAGAACATAATGACCCACTGCACTTCAAACAAATAATCCCCTTGGTGATTTTCCATCCCACCCAAATAATAAAATAAATAAGCCGCCATATCATTATAAACCACCTCAACTTCAAGAGAAGCAAGAATCTGGCCCATCTTCAGCAGTGGATAGAACCTGAGCAGACAGAGGAAGAAAAGGAAAGCTTTCAAACAATGTCCTTTATCGATAGCAATCATTATCAATTGTGATTCCAAACTATGTGGAATAAATAACAAAATTTTGACTTCCACATTGAAACATGTGGCCATTGAGGTGCCTTGTATTTGCAATTACCCTCAAATAGAAGTTCCATCTGATTGACATAAGTATAAATGAAAATCGGACACGAATTGAAATAGTTACTATTATCAACAAAATATCTGACCAGAAATCTAAAAGACAGAACCAAAAGTGATATGCTTAAACTAGTCAAGACACGTCAAAGTAGTTGCTGGGCATAAAGGTAATAGACAAATCCATGACTCCTAGCAGGAAAAGAAATCTAAAGCTGGAGGAATAATTAACTAGGGCCTAGGTAACAGGACCAGCACTTTTAGGCAAATGTAATGTATAAAGAAATATTAGCACAACAAAATTGGTTCAAGATACTCCTACCTAGTCATAATTGTTGAAACAGTGGAAACCAAATTGCCATTAATCGAAGGACCTAAGAAGCCACTTCCTATCTGAACAACCAGAAACACGATAGTTAGCAAAATCAACATAACATGTGCCTTTAATTGTAATCATGCTCCACTAGAGAATTGTTAGTAGCCAACCTCATCAGCAAGAGCGATAAGTTCTTGAGCCTCCTCAACTGAAAACCATTCAATTCTGCAAGCACTCTACCATCAGAACACAATATCAGTTAAATAAGAAATTTAGAATATTTAATGCATGGATTTATGGCATTCTTAAATAGATGTTCATATTGTAAAGAGTATGAGACAAATAGGAATTTAACTGAAAGGAACTTCCCCTCCAGATTAAGATAGGTATTTAACAGCACCAGGAAAAAATGACACATAAAAGCATTTGAAGAAATCGAGACATCAAGCACAAAGAAAACATAGATTTTAGAGTGGTTGAAAACCATCCAATGTCCCAAAATCACAACCCTGAAGTTAAAAATAAAAATGTATCCATCTTTCACAAGGAAGAATTCAACACTGCAGTCCAAACCAGATCCCAGCATGCGAAACATAACGAAAGGCAGACTGGGACACTAAGGCATTGGTAGAAGTTCAAAACTGCAAGCAACATCAACTCTAGAGTAACTCAACTATGTCTCAGTCTCGAAAAACGGCAGCATTGAAAAGTACCTTAACAGAGAACATCAGCACCATGATAGCTGCTTGTAACACAGGATCATTTTTTCGTTGGCAAATCTACATAGCATACAAAAATAATTATTAGAAACATAAAAAAATAAAATAAAATGTTAAAGAAGCAAGTAGATGTACTATATACCGTGAGGGATGCATTCATAAAACAGTATAGAAAATGCTTTCCAAATAGAAGATGAGACAAATACTTTGTGGTCAAAGAAATCAGTGAAACTTGAAGATCAAAACAGGACGTATGAGCAATAAATAAATGAGATACATATATATAAATCACCTTTTTCAATAATGAAGGTAATTCTTGAGCTTTGGGAGGAACTTCATTGTTTGCAACAGCATAATCAATACCCCTGTATTATCCAGTCCAGCATAGCAAAAATAGCATGTTTTCTATCAGGATCAAAGGCATGACAGGCATTAATTAATTCTATAACCGAATTTTGCCGCACCAAAATTTGAAAAAAAAAAAAAAAAAGAGAGCTGAAAACCTAGCAAAATCCACTGGCAAAACAAAACAAATCAGGATTATGGGCCCTAACCTAAAGCATGCATAGGAAAAACGATAAGAGTTTGAATTGAATTTACCTCGAGAGGAAGAGGCAGAGACTGAAGAACTCTCTGACGTTTTGGTGGTCAGGCTGAAGAACGTAAGCAGCCAATCTCTGGGCTGCCTCTTCTACTCTCTGCGAGTTCGCCGCCGAGGCCTTTAATTGCTGCAGAAGCTGCTGCTGGACCGCTCCCATACTTCTCCCCCGAAAGCGTTTCCCCAGTCAACGCCGGCGCCGTATTGAGAATTGGATAGGAATTATTACTTCAATGCCAGGGTGGGCGAATCGTAAATTTGGCCGTGGTTCTGTCGGCGATATAACTTGAGGAGGAAACAAGCGCGAATCAGGTGCTGGTTTTTTACTGCGAACATATAAGACATTCACACGTGGCAGCAGCTAATAATGAAACAAGTTATTTTTATCTTGATTAGACTCCTCGACTTTTTGCGTCTTGATTTAGCTCAATTGAAGCCGATAGGAAATTAGCATTTTTGTCCATTTTGATTGAGATTGAATACTAATTTTGTATCATCATTATCGCAAATTTGAAAGCATCTAATTACTCTTAAAATATAAGCAAAACTTCACTGCGATTTACTTCATTATGATTTTCCAAAAACTAATGAAGACTTTAATGGATTTAAAAGTTAATAAAATTTACTGACATTGAAGGATATTTTCCAAAACTAATGCACTAATCTTCAATCTTTAATCTAAAAAATTCATTTGCTGTGATGGATATTTTAATCATTTTAAATCAAAATAAGAAAAAATAGGAGTTAAATGAGAATAACTATGGGGTTAAATATCATTACTCTTATGCTGTGGTAAGCCTACCTAAAATTAAGAATGATTATTAGAGTTTTCATTCTCATAGGAGGTGAAAATGAGAATTGTATTTCTTAAAGTGATCATATTATCCCTACTTAAATATTGAAATTCTCATTTTATCCTTTTCTTTTTATTATTATTATTATTATTATTATTATTATTATTATTATTATTATTATTATTATTATTATTATTATTATTATTATCATCATCATATTCATAAATTCAATTTAGGATATATAATATGCCATAATTTCAATCCTGTTTGTAAAACTGGAAGAAATCAAAGTATCTTTGTTCCCTTGATCCAAAAGTGGTTTAATTGGCAAAATTATGGTAAATCATTGATTCATCTAGTGTTTAAATATAACATTTCAAAATTGAAAAGTTCAAAACAAAAATAGATAGATCCAACATCACATTCAGAAAGATTTATGATACATGTATAGAGTATACTCAATGTGTACGACCTTGCCGCACGTATGTATTTTAAATGATACCATGGGACAAATGTAAAGCAGAGCAAATTATTTCTGCTCCAAGAATAGATGACTGTGTTGGTTGCAATTGATGTGAATCTACTTGTCCAACAGATTTCTTGAGGGTTTGAGTTTATTTGTGGCAGGAAACAACTTGAAACATAGGTCTAGCTTATTGAGATTGATGTGTTACCAAAAATTCCAATTGAATCTGGTTTGAATACATTTTTTTTTTTTTACCGATTACCGACAATAACCCGTACTCAAAAAAGAAAAAAAAGATATGAATATATTCTATTCCGGAGTTTTGAGCACAAGATTTTCTGGTTTTTGAGCACAAGCACAACAACAACAACAACAAGCACAAACAACAACAACAACAACAAGAAGAAGCACAAACAACAACAACAACAACAACAACAACAACAATAATAATAATTATTATTATTATAAATAACAATAAAAATTGACAATAATTAACCAAAATTGATTTAGTAATTTATAATAATTCATTCTGATTCTAAGATAAAGTAAATACATTAATGGGGATACAGTTCATTCCGATTCTAATTTCCACAACTAAAGTAAACAATTTGTTTTAACTTTGGTTTTTCATTCTCATTTCAATCCATTCTAATTCCAGTCTGTTTCAATTCCAATCCATTCCCAATTACTAATTAGTAAACACAATATGATAGGTTTGGCCACAGCCCAGAGGAATGCGTAATCCATTTAACAAATCCTCATGGGTCTAACCGCAAGTCTGAATGCGAGGACCATCAAGTGCAGTGTCATATGTCGAATACAAAATGCAACCGAAAGTCAATTTGCATTTGATTAGCAAGATAATTAACAAACTACAACAAAATGAAAATGAAAACAGATGAAACAAAAATAGTGCATCTACACCAATTGTGCAATTCAGCATTATGAAGTTAGAATTCCCATTTTACATGATGAAAAAACAAAGACCACAGGTTTTACTGCAATTAATAACTCAGGCTATCGTCACACACCGTTGCAGAAACTCTCATGTCTTGACATCCCTTCTTAAGTGCCCAAAAAGGCTTGACTGACTCTGCGACTAGTCACGCCAACCAAACAAGTACAGAAAGCCAGGATATGAACTATGCCCTTCATCCTTCAGATCATTGGTATCAGTCAAATCAATCCGATCACCCCTTCCCACCCTGAAAAGGAAAGTAAGGAATTAAAAGGTATACTGATTCAAGACTTTGACATATTTCAGAGCTAACTGAACATTTTGGTCCATTTATTAGGAGTCCCTCTCAACCATGCGAATCTCCAACAGCAAATTCCTAAGTTATTAGGATCAAGACATCTCATTATTAATCTTAGAACAGCAAACAGATATATTAAGTTATTCCTAGCATGATTTGCATAAGATTTAATAGGAAGCTCCAGTATCAGGCGAATGAGATCGAACTGTCCGCACAAGAAGGCTGATGAGTTGTATGACTACTAAGGGTTTTGTTACCTTATGGGGAGGAGTTCCGGGTCTCAACATGTTATTGCCAAATCCAACTTTTCCTTTCTTCTCAGACGCCTTAAGGATCTGAAAGGAGCATGTCAATGTATCATCCACACTCATCATGGCACCGGCATTATCAAATTCGCCACAGTAATTTGGTGCAGAGAATACAGTCACAAGCTGACGCTTTGCAAAAAATTCATAACCATCTTCCACAACCTGATGAATCATTTGGCAAAATGAAGAAACTTAAATTCAAGCATCAACATAGACATGCACAGACTTATCCACACAAAGACATGCCTATAAGGAAAGAAGAGAGAGATGATTATGATGAAAATGCAACTTTCGATATGATTGACAATCTACTTGGATTTTCAAGTAAGTAAAATGGAAATTAATGTAAATTCACTACGACTTGTAACCTAAATGTAAACCAAAATAATAATATTAATAATTATTATATTGACCAGCCCAAAAACCACTTAATAACAATGGGATTCAGTCAACAAAAATTTCCAACAACAAGAGTATCCAAAAGAGTTGGAAAACTAATCCAAGTTCTAGTACCTGATGAGCTCGACAGATAAGATCAAGGTCATGCTTCTGAAGGAATTCAACAACCTTGTCAGCCCCAAAGGTGTAGGACACACCCCTGTCATTCTCTCCCCAGCCCTCAATATCTTTGTCAGGATCAGCCCACAACAAATCACAAAGAAGGCCCTGATCTGGCACATCAACAGGGCGAGCAATATTCCTGATCTGATCCAAATTTTTCAAATCAGGAGATAACCCACCATGCATACATAGAATCTTTTCATCTACGAGAGCCGCAACAGGCAGACAATTAAAGCAGTCTGTAAATGTTTTCCACACACGAACATTAAACCTCCTCTTGCACTCATCATAAAAACCATAAATACGGTTGATGGAAGCACATTCATGGTTGCCCCTAAGAAGAAAAAAGTTCTCCTTATATTTGACCTTGTATGCAAGAAGCAAGCATATTGTCTCTATACTCTGCTTACCACGATCAACATAATCCCCGAGGAATAAATAATTTGCTTCAGGTGGGTACCCACCATACTCAAACAAACGCAGAAGATCCGAAAACTGACCATGAACATCACCTGGCAAAACGATACACAGACCTTATTTATCAATGACATATGAGTACCATGAGATTCAAAACAGTTGACAGGTACGCCGACTTAACATACACATACACATAGGAACATTCTTCGATTATCAACAAGAGACGATTTGATCATGATAAGTGAATTTAAAAGAATTCAAGAGCATTCAAAATATGCATGATTAAGAAAAGATGCTTCCCAAATTAATGAAAATAGTTAGGTGCTTTGACTTTTATATTTTGATTGTTGCTCATCATTACTAATTACCTTTCTACATAAGTGTCATCATACCATTCAATTTCAGTTTTTTGTCACCGATCAGAGCAGTAAAATAATTCAACGTACAATCATATATCATTATGATCCGATCACAAGGATGAAACCTTCAGAAACAGGTATTAGAATTTTCCCCTAAAATGACGGAAGGAGCCTTCATTAACTTCCAAATACAGATAAAAACTTATTAGCAGAGAAAAGCGGGTTATTACAAAATTACATATGCAAAGCAAAAAGTTTTCTCCAAATAAGGCAGTTAAATTGATAAATAGGGGAAAAATAGGAGTTAGATTATAAATTTCAGAAAATAAATGAGTTAACAATCACCCACCAGTCAAACATTTAATCAATTGTGGCAATCCAACTTGAATAAATAATATTAATGAAGTCAAAAAGATCATTCTACCGGTATATACAAAATATGAATGAGGCAGTCGTCATGCAACGACATGGTAGACTTAATAGGTACAACATTTCACATTGATCTCACAAATGGCAAATATGCACGTAAACCCACTTTCCCGGTTGTTTTATGATTACTTATCAAATACAGCAATCAACTCATGTTACTTTCCACGATCTAACTAATTATATCAATCATCATGTCGCCCTTGATGATATTTCTTTTCAACAGTCTCCTTCAAAATATTCAAAACCCATTCACACATTCGCTACATTATATTTAATCTCTTTCAAATCATTTTAGTGAATTCACCGTGTTAGACTTTGTTACCACACCTTCATTTATTTATCATCCTCTCAACTAATTCTAAGATCAATAATGGAAATATAAACACACCAACAACATTTTTCCCACATAAATTCTGGTACATTCATTTCCTTCAATAGAATCCAATTAATATGTCCTCAACAAACAAAATATACAAGGGAAAAAAAACAAAGGAAACAATTTTTAAAAAAAGAAGATTCTGCAATTTTCATCTGAAACTCAAAAGTACACAAAAAACTTCACACAAACAAGTCAAATTTACCACATAAACAGCCTTAAAAAATATGTTATTAGCACCAGTACGGAGGCAAAAAAGGACTTAGTTTTTTGCTTTTAAAAATATAAATTAAAAAAAGAACATAATTTTACCACAAATCAAAAACATAATTTTACCACAAATCTTTATAGGAGCTTCAAGCTCGAGAAGATTAGGCTGGCTAAGGAATATCTCCTTGGACGCAGCACAAAGCTGCCGTATTTCAGCCTCCGTGAGCTGCACCTGCTTCGTCGTCCTCCCATTCTTCGCATCAAGGAGCCGTCGTATTATATCATCAAGCACAGTCTCGTCCATCAAAAAACACAAATACTTATATCGAAATAAAACAAACCCTAGAAATTTATGTTTCTAAAATAAGAATAAAATCAGATACTGACGGTGTTATAAAACCGAGTATTAGATTTGTTGAGTCTCGGATTCAACAGATTCCGTTGACGGAGAAAGGGGAGTTTGGCATATTATTGAGAGAATCGTTGGCGGCCATTTCCCGCTCGGTGGATGAAGTTGACGGAGTTAAAGAGGATATAGGTCATAGGTGAGATGAATGATGAATGATAATAGATTAATCGCTGTTGGTGTTATGCTGTTATGTTATGTGGCGTCTGGTGGGGACGTAATAATATTAACAAACGGAGCTGGCTAAGTTACAGCATCTGTAACTTACAGATGCTGCTTAAGCCAACCCCCAATCTTGCATTTGCATTGCTTTTTCTCTGTAAGTCAGGACACGTGTGCTATTTGCTTTGGGTGCGTATGTTACAGATGCTGTAACATAGCAAGCCCCCTTAACAATAATGATATAACAACAAGAAGCGACTTAATTAGCCGAGCCCTAGGAAAAGTTTCGTGAAAAAAAAAAAAAAAAAAAAAAACCAACCCTATCTGCAAAGTGCAAACTGAGGGAAGCATGCAGATTGCACGTGCGTGTGGGGACCGGGGCGCCTCTTGCCACTTACTTCGGCCTAACTCTTGAGTCTGTCTATGTCTGCGTGTCACTGGCTTATTGCTCCAAATCTACAATTTCTCTTGTAATGATGACTTCATTATGACAAAAGTATTTTTTGGCTTTTTTTTTTGGGGGTATTACATTTGATCTAATGATCAGAAGAAGATTTGTCATTTGTGCAAAGAGAAAGGTAGTGTTCAGAATTTCTTCTTTCTCTTTATTTTCTTTTTCTTTTTTCTTTTTTCTTTTTACTTTTGTTAATTGTTTACTCCTCTTTAATGTTAAGGAAAATGATAATTAAATGGAGACTTTATTATGAATCCTGTGATAATATCATAGAACACTAGTGCCTTGATGCCTTCAAACCATCATTTAACCACTTTATTGTGCAACGAATTAAAAGAAACATAAGAAGGTTATGAAAATAAATCATTGTTACAATAACATTATCACTTGTCAATGATATTAACTTAATTCACATCCTAACATAACCATATATTATCTCCAAAGACTAATTTAGTAGGCATCTTAAATTTTTGTATATCTAATGCTAGAATTTGTTGCCGTAACAAAAATTTTGTGCAAGACGATTTATCACTTTCCTAATATTCATGTTGACGCTTTTTGTGACTGCTCTTGTTCTTCAATTTTCATGGATACAATTTCGGTAATTGTCACCAAATAAGGTCAGTGGATAATAATATCAAATATTTCATAATACATAGCAAGTTAAATGAATAAAAAATGATAAGAGTATAAACTTCCAAAGTTAGGATACATACTTTATTTGGAAGTTATATCTATCACTAATTAAAAATTATCGATAATAATTGATTATTTATATTATCCTTGATAAACGATTTTACAACTATGGTGAATAAATGATATATTAATGTCATATCATTTATAACATAAATTTTGTATCATACTTTTTTAAACATATCATCACATTAGAGATGACATGACAAACAAAAATTAATATTAATTCTTTATTAGGCAGTATGAATTGTTTTGTTATTTTTACTTTTAGGGAAATTATCATTTTACTATCAAAGTTTTACTGACATATCATGTCAGTACCAAAATTTGTTGAAAAATATATTTTACTACTACAATTTTGCGTTGTTATTAATTTACTGTTATTCCGTTAAAAAAGTTTATGTTTAACGGAAATTGAGTTAAAAGTCAATTTTACCCCCAAGAGTCTGGTAGTAAAATAATAATTCTCCTAAAAATTCGGTAGTAAAATGATAATTTCTTTAAAAACTTAGTCGTAAAATGATAATTTATCTATCAAATTAACATACAATTTTACTCTTTCAGCTGAAAATATCTTTAATGCCCTTATGATATTAGCAAATTTTTTAAGTTGTTAACGGAATGGTAGTGAATTGATAACGGAGCAAAACTTTGGAAGTAAAATATATTTTTTGGTAAATCTTGATACTGACATTATATGTAAGTAAAACTTTAGTAGTAAAATGATAATATCCCTTGCTTTTATATTAATAATGTTAAAATTTAAATTGTTTTTTTATAACTGCTAACTTAAAACAATTTAAAAGTGGTTACCAGATATCAAAAAATAATAGTATGTGAAATATAATGGTAGTTGCTGAAATAAGTGAGTGAGAGGTGGCTAATAACTACTTATGAATTTACTATAAGTTAAATATGATACAACTTATCAGGATGCTTAATTTTATATATGGTAAACAATTTTGCTATATATTAGGAATCTTGGTCCGAATCTATTACGGTTTATCTGATTTACTGTTTAAAGTTATCGAATGCTGTTTCGTTTGGATTAAATTTCTTTTCCCAAATTTTTTGCTCAGTAAAATCTTTTAAATTATGATGGCGGTTAAAAATTTGGAGCGCGCACACACGGCACAGACGGAAGTTACGTTACAGCAGGGGCATACCTGTCATTGCATAATAAACAGACCCAGTAGCTACTCTCACGTTGCTGCTGTGCCCACTTTATCGAGTCTTTGTAGCTCTACACGTGTATAATAAAGGATATTTATGTCCAGCCGGGGTAGTAACTATCCCACATCAACAACCGTTATTAAACGTGGCAGTTTTCAACTGCTTAAATAATTTTCTCCAATAGATATAGAAGCATGGAATCATTTCTCAGTGAGCGGATTCCGGCTCCTCATTTCGCCTAATAACAGAAAAGGGCAAGAAAAATTATCAGTGAATCTAGATCAAGCTGACGTCGTCTCACCGGAATATTCCGAACCGACGACCTTATTTCTCAAGTTCAGCATCTTCTTTTTCCCGAAAACTATAAATACTTATCATTCTCACCCAATTTGTGCCCTAGAATTTACAATTCCTCACTTCGCCTCCATCTTAAAGTCAGCCGCAAACAGCAACCATGCTCTCCGTATCCAAACAGCCCCTACCACCTCACTCTTCCTCCTTCGCCCTCACACTTTATAACTGTAATTCTCTTTTGGAGATTCTAGAATTGCTATAGATCGAAGAGAATGTTTGCTTGTTACAGTCTATTTAATGTTAATATCTATCTTGTTTTTGGCGGCGTTGCTGTGGTGTGGTGAGGTGAGGTGATGGATGCGGTGGAGCTAGGCTATCCAGTTGGTGTACCGAATGTTATGGGATCTGAGGTGTTTGGTAGAGCTAGGGTTACGGTCAACGAGGTCGACGCTGCTGCTCGCGAGTCTAATAGTCGTGTTTCGATTCTTGTTAACAGTTCAATTGACCGTTGCAGCACTTTCCTTAATCAGAAAGGTTTCGAGTTTTATTTATTTAAATTTGCATATATTTTAGCTCGAATTCCTGAGAATTATATTTAAACTTTTAGAATCTTGTATCGTTGATTAGCTTTAATAATAATTATTAAGGGGATTTTTTTCACTGATTTTGCGCTGTTTCGCTAATTGTTAAGTTTTTAAAGGTCGGACTTGTGCTGAAATCTTGCTTAAGTGGCTTTTATAGAGTGGACAATCATGATTCTTTTGTTCCCATTAGCCATTATTCTGTTATTTTTTTTAAATGCTTTTACAATTGAATCTATTCTGGTTTTTAGTGGTACTTTGTTGCTTAAACTCACGCGTTAGAAAATATGATTTGGCAGATGTGACTATTACTGTCAATAATTTGGAGTCAGCTTCATGTGATAGGACTCCGGAGAGTGAACCCTGTAAGAATGAAAGTCAGTCATCTAACTTTCGAGTCAAAGACTCAACTGAACCCCTTCATTTTACGGGCACAAGTTCTCCTTCATCTGTGCAAGTACAACGGAAAGCAGGAAAAATGTCAAGAAGTAGTAGCAGATGTTCAAAGAGACCAAGGTTTGCTCAATTAGAAGATAGTACGAGTTCAGCTGGAGTTGACGTCATAAAGGATATATCTGATAATTTAGGACCATACCATACTACAAAATGTAACTCTCTAGGTAATACTCTTTTTCTCATTACTGAAGGTAGCATAACCTTTTGATGTAAACGAAATGTTCATTTGCTTGAAGTATTTACTCTAATTATACGTTGAGAAAGCACATCCTGTGATCATCATCTTTATTATTAATTCTTGTGTCAAAACCTGAAGGGTGACATGGAAAATTTTAACCAAAATCAGCAAATATGTAGACATCAGATGTTGGCAGTATTACTTAAATATGATGATCTGTTGAAATCTGCCATTCACTCTCCTGTTTCAGTGCTGTTTCTCTGTTTTAAAGACCGTTTTGAGCCTGAATTGGAATAAATTTAAAGTTGCTGGATATGGAACTGTACTTGGAATCAGTCAACCAGACTGGCATATTATCTACCCTTCTAATAAAGAAGAGAGGCGCAACATTTATGAAAAACTTCATTTTTCCTTAGTAGTCAAATACTGTAGTATGCAGTCAAATATTTAAAATGTTTCCTCTAGAAGAAGATGAGTTGGTATACAATGTTATTTTGATTGAGCACAGTGAGTCCAAACAGGGTTTAAATTTTCATTGCCCTCCATTTTCAATACTTATGAGGTTTTTGAGTTTTCCAGATTAATCTGAAAAATGTCATTATTTAATGGGAAATGTTTATTGCTTCGTTTGTCAAGCTGTTAGTTATATTCTTCTTTGAGGATATAATTGGGTGATTTGTAAGATTTCACATTCTTTAATGCAAAATATTTGCAATATATACATATATATACGATCGGGGTGTTTATATTGATGTTATACCTGATTTTCATCATATTCATTACAGAAAAAATGCAAATGGTGAAACAAAAGAACATCTACAATAGCAAGCGAAGTGATAAAAGAAATTTCAAAGTGCCTATGAAGGCCAAATATGATTCTTTCACCATAAAGGCAGGTTTGGCGAGCTGTCCAGCCACTGGAGGGAGCAACTTTTTTGGTATGACATGAATGCAAAAAACATTTCTTTTGACATATTGTCTGTGAAAACAGGACATATATATATAATGTATCTATGTATATGTACACGCACAAACGTATCCTGAAATTCATATGTGCTCCTTTGGATGTTAATATCAGGAGTATATGGACTGAAGTCAGATCTTTTGGACGTCACAAAGCATGTAGATGAGTTGTCGCTGAAAGATCTCCTTGATGGCACTTGTGAGTGTCATAGTTTAAGCAAAGACAAGGGGAAAAAGACAGCAAGTTTGAATGAAAATTTCCTGCACTCTGTAAGAAAGGCTTGGTCAAGCCTTCCACTTGCAAAGCCTGCGCAGCCCCAAAATTTTGCTGAGATGGGTAGCAGCACCAACAAGAAATTGCTAATATGTCCAGCAACCTCCATTTCTTTAGTACCAACTGATGATAATGGTGACAAAGGGAATTCCTGCACAACAGATCAGTCTTCATGGGACAAGGTTAGTCATGAGAAATGATCTAGAATCCTGATCGATGGTGTAAACTTATTTGTGCCTCAACTGGCTATGACTAGAAAAGTCATGATTCTCCCATGAAAGCATTATAAGCTTTTTCTCTCACTTCCCTCCCTGTCCCTGATTTGACTACTGACTAGATGCTTCATTTGTTTTTCTTTTTTTTTTTGTTTTTGATATCTGCTACAAATTTGGTCAATTGACCAGATACATTATTCATTAATGGGTCCTCCTTGGATATACCTTTGTACTTCAAGGTCCTGAGCTTGACCAAAAGCCTGCTTTAGATTTATTCT
>NW_006262339.1:1329769-1413474 GCF_000493195.1 Citrus x clementina | reverse complement strand
CTCCTGTTAATCACCTTGATTTTCAGTTATATAAACCTAAAGATATTCTGGAAAGATTAACACTTCCTCCGCCCAAGGATTTGGAGGCCTTGCTACTTGATGCTGCCAAATCTTCTGCACCATCAAGGAGTAATTCTGATATGCGTTCAGCCAGGCATATTTCCCGCCAAGTTGGCTTGCCACCATTTCCCTGGTCACATGCTTTCAATGGGCATTGTAGAACCAATTCTGATGCAGTTAAGCTTTTAACAAGTAGGAGTACATGCCAAGGTCAATGGGCAAGAATACCAACCAGTACAACCTCTCTTGGGACTTCAACTGACTGTTATACCAACTTGGAGTCCCTCACTTATAATCAGAGTCTGGTTCCTGTTTCTTCGTCTATCAGTCGTCCTTGGGGTGACTGGGGTTCTTCATCTCTTGCAACATGTTCTAAAGCTTCTGTTGTTGGTCTAGGTAAGGCCTTTTCGGAGGCTAGTTTCACACTTTCATGAGCTTCTTTATCCTTAATGAGATTTTATTTTATTTTATTTTTTTTTGTAAGTTGCAGAATCTGGAGTCCACCTGAAGGATCAAGTAAATGGTATGGTTTTCCATTGTTTTACTTGTCTTTGGAAATACTGCTAATTTTCTCTTTGTGCAAACACACCTCTCATAATTTTGCTTTCCCTTTGTGGGGGCATGCAATTTGTTTACTTCTTTGACAAATGAAACTTGAAATTGGTAGCCTCGTCTTTAACCTAGCTGACCTAGACCAAGATTTGTGGCAGCCTGGCAGGTGATTACTATAATTTGCCTGATTGAGGAATGTGCCATGTATGGCATGAAATTTGGTACATTATACATTATAAGCCTGGCAGTTATCATGGGCCATGGCTGTGGTTAGAGCTTTTTGCCGCTTACCCAACCTCTTTATACTGATCAATGTTGTGTTTATACTATAATATTTTTCAAAAATGTCATGACCCAACCTAAACCTAGTGAGATATTGTCCACTTTAGGCCTAGGCTCTTGCAGTTTTGTTTTCAGGGTGCTCACACACCACAAAACACATCTTGCTGGTTAAGGTGTGGATCACGTCTTATAAGTACTAGGCTTCTCCCATATTCGAGTGATGTAGGATATTACAAATAAATTCGAAATATTTAATACCGTTTGCCTTTCAATTAAATCTTAGTAAATTACTTCTATCTGCAACTTCATGATGTGATATTATTTGTGACAGCTGAGCATTGTCCGAGAGTTTTAGCTGCTGCTCAAACACTGTGTGACATTGCTACTCAATCCTGGAGGAGAAACCCGAATGGGATAACAAGGTGGCCAAAGAAGCCTTCAGAGAAGGCTATGAAGGCCAGAAAGTCAAAATTATTTGACTTTCTGGGGAGAAATGGGACCAACCAGATAAGTTACTCTAAGAGGCCCAAGCTCTCTATGATTGAGGACAGAAAGGACCTCAATCATATCAGCAGTACCAGAAAAGAACCTATAAATTGGTCTACACCCAGATCTAGTAGATCATCACCTAATAAAACAGTTAGGAACCTGATTGCAGAGAAAATACATCCCACCACCAACATTTTGCAGCAATCATGTATGATGCCACCTCCCTCAAAGGTTGTGGATAAGCCGTGTGGCAGTCAACAGAAACTACGAAAAGTAATGCCAAATGAGTGGGATAGTGGAAGGGACAGGGTTGATTGATGAACACACTGTATGATACAATTGTTGTGATTCATATCAATGTCTCTGTAGTATTACAGGCATAGCTGGTCAGTTTGTACATATTGCATTGTAACTGGAATTGTGGTGTTGTTGTAAGTTTTAAGCTGGAGGCGAAAGGGGATTTGTTGCAAAGATTCCTTTTAGGAGGTGGATAGAGTTTCAAATGATGTAACATTAAAGAACGGTTGTAGAATATATACAGTAGGCAATTCTTTGCCTTGTGCAGAGCAATTGATGAAGGCAACAGCAATTTCACTTTACTCGCTTTCCCTGTCGCTGTACTGTTTGCAACTGCTTAATAGTGCTGATCATAAACGTTTCACGTTAGTAGACAATCCTTCGGTCTTGCGTAGAGCACTTAACCAATGACATGAGTTGACCCCCGAGGAATTTAGGAGGAGCAAAACAACAATTATTTCATTAAGATAAATAATAACCCTTAGAATTCCATCTCCTCATATTTTTGCTGGATCTGAGCATGTAATCGCTGCGTGCAAATTAATCATTTTAGAGTAACGATCTCGGAATAATTTACTGTCACCCATTTGCTTATTGCTAAACAGATATTGACTGTTTTCTAAAAGGGGAAAAAATAAAAAGAGGTGGAAGGGTAAATTTCTTCAGATCAATTTCGTTATTTCTCACTAATCTTCAGTAGCTTCATTTGTGAACATATAAACTAATTAACTACGATGAAAAAACTGAACAACATTTAAATCTAAGAGAACATTTGATCCAATAATAAAACCAAAGCCATAGCAAATGCAGCATCAAAGCTGGGGTGCACAATCAAAAGAAACACCTCAACACCAAACGAAACTCCTCCAATGGCCGCCTTCTTCCTCTTGATCTCCGCCACCACCCTTCTCGACTCATCCAACACTTTGCATGATCGGTTTGCATACGATCCTTCAACTGTGTATGCATATCTTTTATTTGACGACGCTCCCCCATAATAAACGTAAGCCAATACATTCGAATTAATGCTCATCATGTGCTTCTTCACATAACAAACCGGCCGCTTTGATAATTTCTTTCTTCTACTGCATTCATCTACTTCCCCTTCAAACACACGCCAGCTATCAGCCACCGTTAGCTTCTGCATATCAAAATTACAAACAATTGAAAAAGAACCCACGTCTTAGCCTAACACCAACTCTTACAGCTATATTAATCTATAATTAAACTAGTTAGAAGCAAAAGAAAAATTTTATAAGGATTAGTCATTTTACCTTGCGGCGGTGCATTGTGAAAATGGACTTGCCGGAGCCGTCCATGAGAATTAGCTCATGGCAGCTCCCGACGTAATTGTCAACCCGGTAAACAAGGTTTCCGTGAGAATCAATCACGGTGAATCCGTTGCAGCAGATGACGAGTGATTTTCGCCACACTGTTAGCGAGGTGCACTCCCCCTCGTCAATATTCTTCTTGATCAGCGCCGGCTCTGGCTCTTCTTGGTGGACTGATCTCGACAAAGATTTTAAGAAAACAAACATTTCGATTTATTTCTCCTTTTTGGGAGCTTTTATATATATATTTATTATTTAGGGCAATCAGATATTTATAACAACTTCAATATGTAAAGCATTCAAGTGTAAGTGTAATAATATTAGGATTCAAGATGCATGATAACACCCTTTACCTAACTGGTCGTGCCTGCTGCTGGTCTTCTAGAGACATTAGGTGATGGCATTAAGACAATGATGCAGTTTGATGCTTAAATCGTTTAAATTAACACGTAATTAACGTTAAAAAAAATTGTGACACGTGTGCGTCTTTGCATAGATTGTGTCTATAGATTCCAAAACTTCTCTTCGTTCGAGTGTGGAGGTAGGTGCCTTTCATTGTTTTAAGAGAATTCATTGTACGAAAGTTACAAGAAAATTGAAGGGACCGTAGAAACTGGGTGAAATCCAAGACCGTTATTGCTGTTGTTTTTTCCGCCACAGAATTAATTATTTCTCTTAAACGAGTTGTTTATTTGGACCCAATTGGTTCAATGATCCGCAGTCCAAAAGCAAGGATGAAGAAAATATGCTCAAAATTAATGGCTGAGTTGCTTATGCAATTCAGTAGTACATATTAATTATTTTACAATGCACTCCAATGAATAACTTGTATTTTATTTAATCATAATATCAACCCAGCCAGCAGGAAACATGTTAGCCTATATGGCTAATCAATATACCCCCCCTCTTGGGTTGCACACTTGTATTTCAAAACATTGCTCCCAAAATGTGATTTACATGGAACACACAGATATGTTCTTATATATATGAACGAAATCAAGGGCAAAAATCACGGGAGTAGCAGGTGAGGCTATGGACCCTTGGCTTTATAACTTCACAAAATATGTTTATTAGCCTTTTTGTTATAAAATACTGTGCTGCTTGTACCATTGGTAATTGGTTTCCTCCCTTGAATGTTTTTCTTTTTGTTTGTATTGTTGATTTAATCTTTAGTACAAAACACAGTTTCAAAAAAGAAATGAGGATTGAATCCAGATTTATTTATACAAATTCAGAGTAAGCTTTTCAAGTCAAACTGTGGGAGCTATAATTCAAATCCATGTAGCTAGGTATCAAATTGGAACCTTTATTGAAATGTTACACGTGAAAATATTATCACAATAAAAGGGGAAAAAAGGGGTTTTAAGGAAACAAAGTCAATTTATGGAAGCTTACGAAATTCTGGAAATTTATTACGTAATATTCGGTTTTTTAGGCACTAGCTATTTAGCTTGCCCTTTCTTTGCTATGAGTTTCGCATGATACACACAAGAACTCATTTTTCTAAGTAATTTGAAGAAAGCAGTCATGATACTCAAGAAAACGCTTGACAAAGAAACGAAAAAAATATGAGAGTGTTTAATTTATCGACACACCCTAAGCCTTCCTAATGCGCTGCATACTACTTATTCTTATTAGTATAGCTTCAAATACGATGTGCTTTTCATACTGGAAGAGCCATTAATTAGAAGCATCCGAAGTTGTATATATTCTTTAGTAGTTAGTACACATTAATACGTCTCGTAGTATTAAGAGAGAAAAGGGACCAAAGCTGACAATGGACAACAAACTCTAAGCCATATCTTGTTCGAATCATTAATGTCAATTATAATTCCGTTCTTTGTTGTTGAACGAACTTAATTCAATTTCCCCAAAAGTTTACCATTTCTGTGTTATACGTCTCTCAAATTTCCTTGGATAGTTTTCAAGTTTTCATCATTTGATGAGCTAAATTCTGACCAACTGCAGAGCCTATGATAATATTTAATTGTCAAGATCAAAATATGATCAAGATATCGGCCACTCCGCTACTGCTGGTGTAAACAAAATCTCAGCAGTAAAAAGAGATAATTATTGCTTGTTTGAGGGCCATAAGGCTCAAGCATGCATAATTCATACAAATTATATACAACGCAAATGCCGTCGAAGCTGCAACAATTGGTTATGTGTCATTTCACCACGGGCAAATGGCTTAAATTATTAGAAGAATAAGGTCAGTCACTTCATCAAACAAGATTGTTGCTATTAGCTGCCGACGAAGACTATTAATGCATCACCACCTTTCTTCTCTAATCGTTCTCTTTCAAACTTGTGGGTATGGCTATTCCTTTCAACGGGTGATTGTGTATAACCAATCAGATTATAACACACCTACCATTCAATTTCAGTAATCACTTTGTGCTCTTTTGGGTCGCTACTCAATAATTTCCTATTCTATATTAATAATCAAGTTAGGATGTCGGAATTTTGATAAACTTGAAAAAAGAGATGCTCCCCATTTAGACATCACGTCACTGTTGACGATATTTATATATAGCCATTAAAGAAATCAATGACCATAATCTTTTTTCATAAGTTATGAGCTGGGAAGATTCACAGAAGATCTTTCTATATTAATCAATGGAGACACACAAAATCAGACAAAAAAAGAGTTTGAAAAAAAAAAAAAATTATGTTGACGAAAAGAGGGAACCTCTTTTCTAAAAGAGACATGTTTCGCAGGGACACGCGGCCTCTCTTAACAGCCAGATTATATAAGGTATGGTCGTGGTGGGGTCCTGCATTGATGTTATATTATTCCTTGCCACTATTAGAATGCTGGAACGAGGTGACGACCGTCAAACCACGTGCACAATTGCCAGAAGTTGGTACGATGATCTGGCTTATTGATATGCATTGCAATGATCTTGATCTTAATTACTTGGTAGGCGTAAGTTTAATTGAAATTCTTCTGCATCTTGGGCCGTCAAATTAGTTACGGTTCTTTGAACCCACGCGAGAACACATGCAACATTTGTGTTCATCTCTTCTGTGACGATCGAGCTCTTTCTAATATTAATAATAATGAGAATGGGTAGTATCTTCTGGTGATACGAAAATGTAAAAATTAAAAAAATAAAGAAACTTACGGTGTTGAAAGTCTTAAATATAGTTAACCTAATACAACTAATTGGCTTGATTATTGTAATCACAATCTCAGGTTTATCTATGAAGAACATATCTTATTGTATTAGTGTTTATAGCTGGTTTCTTCTATATAATACTCATTGATCGAGCCTCGTTAGTAAGTGCTATAAGATCTCGTACATTGGAACCTATGATTATAGACCCAAATTTATTAGTATCGAACATTTTTTTTTTTTTAAGTGAAATCTTCTCTAAAATTAGATTATGATTTTATTGTCTTTCGACATGTGTAGGAGTAAAATAAGAATGAATTTATTAATTACTACTGCATAGAATTCGTTTAAAATATTGTATAAAAGCATGATTTCTTCAATTCTCAAATGAGAGCAGAGGGATTTTCATTTTGATCAGGTCGATTCCAAAGCAAATTTTTTTTTCTTGTACATCTTTCTTTCTAATTTGTTATGTCACTAAAGCATTCCTGTTCACTTCATCGAACTTAAGTGGCTGATAGAAAACTGGCGCTAAGCCAACAGCCTTTGAATCTCTTTTTCATCACAGAACTCTACAATCAAACAATAAGCGCATTTTTGTAAATGGTTGCAATAAAATTGTTATATGTGTAAGCTCTTTTTCGTGCTTCAGAACGGATGATTGAAGGCATTCTGCTTGGTAGAGCGGCATCTCGAAAATTGGAAGCGAAGCCACAAATATTATTGGAGACTTGAAGTGTCTAAACAAAATCCAATAATTTGGGGCTAGACATTGAACTCCAAAGTAAACGGTACAAAATGTTAAAACAATAATACTATGTTTACTCACTTTGAATACTTAATGATTAGCATTTAATATGTCATCCATTAAGTAAGTTGTAAAAATGATACTTTAATAATTAATAATAGAATCGGTGAATATTATACACATGACATTAAATGATTAGTGACTGATCAGTGAGTATCCTAATTAAGTATCTAAATTTAGTAACATAACATTATTGTTGTTGCTAATAGGCCAAGGCAGAATAAAAGAATATAAATGTGTATGGGATAAATATATAAAGACGAAAGTATAATTTAATAGAATTATTCTTTAATGCAGATGCCCGTATTTTTTATAATATTATAAAAATATTTAATATTATTGTAAAATTCTAAATTTATATTGTAAAAATACATACGCATGCACATGAGAATGAATATGAGCCAGTATATCTTTTTAAGCTAAAATTATAAATAAAAGAAAAATATCAATGAGGCCAGCAAGGGTTGGGCCAGCTCCGCCCATGGTTGAAGTTGATTAGATGATGATATGAGCCTAACTGTACCTCTGCTTTTAACTGAATACACCTCCTTTAATGCAAAAGAAAGAATTCAGATGAAAAATGGGGGTGTATTCAGAATGTTTACTACGGAGCCCATAAAGGTGCAGCATTACTATTTTACTCAACTGTGACGTACGGATCTTTAGATGATGTAGAGATCTGAGGTCCGAACTCATGCCCGACCCTAGCGCAATCTGAACCAATGGTTTAAAAAAAAAAGGAAAAAAAAATAGAAACAAACAAACAGAAGTAGTTGTTTAAACGAACGTAAACAAAGACCACAAAAGACTTGGAGAAGGAAAGCATATACATTTGGAGTAAGCAATTTTCATTTAGGTCATTCAAAAGACAATAATATCTCTTATCCATGAATAATTAATCAAGTTTATACTAGCATTAGCATAGCTTACTTAATAATTAATTGCTTGCTCAATTTTTACAAGTATCCCTGCATTGTTGCTGGATTTCGATTCATGCTTCGACAGCCTTCTAGTAAAGAAAAAGATCGAGGAAATATAATGGAAAATTATGTGTTAAAAGCCAATTGAATTAGGAGTGAGATGAAATAAAAATAACGGAAAAAATAGCAGAAGCAGCACAGTAACTATTGTATAAATTTGGTAAAAGAATAAAATTTCTATAGATTCGGCTTTCATTTTAATTTTTTGTTTGATACAGTTTATTTAACAAGCATAAGTGTTTATTTAATTCGATAAGTTTTTTTTTTTTAATTTTATGTTGGTATTTAGTTGTTTTTTTAGAATTTTTTGAACTTAAATAGACTAATTTGCCTCAACTAGCAAAACTCAAAATTTGAGCTTTTGGGTGTAATAGTTAGAGAGCTTCTAAAAAATATATGTAATATCAAAAATATCCTAAGGACATTTCATTAATTACATAATACTCTATTTATATATATATAACCTACACAATAAAAATTAATTGCCGCCATTTGATAGAAAGTTGATTGCCACTACTTCATTTTTTTTTTAAAGAAATTGCCGCCACTTTACTTATTATACACAAAACCCTACGCAATATAAATTATTGCCACTATTTGATAGAAAACTCATTGCCACCACTTTGGTGAGGAGCATAACAGGTATCGATGTTTCCAACATGACTGTAAAAATAAATCTAGTTTATTAGAAGAGTAATGATATAGTTACAAACTTATTTTGTACAAACTGATGTAGTGTTAATTCATTGGTTGAATTAAATATCTTTTGGACCACATGATTTATTTATATTATTTTATATTTTTATTCAACTAATAAATTAATGCCACATCAATTTGTAGAAGAGATTGCATTCACAAATCAGAAGCACTACACTTCCACTTTGAATATGTTTTTTTTGACGTGAAAGACCCACAAAACAGGGGGCCAACAGTAAATATGCTTTCTTTATCCAAGTCTTTTGTGGCCATTATATTTATTAAACTCTACCCATTTGTTCGTATCTGTTTGTTTTTTTGAGTAAAGTGAATAACACCCCTTTCAAACTCTTAAGAAACCTCATGTTTTATTTTTATATCTCTTTTTTTTTATATAACATTACAAAAAAGATATAAAATTATAATATAATTTTAATTTAACTTCAACATCATTTAGAATAAATGTACTTTTTCATAATAAAATTATTGTTATTAAATAATTTATTTTAAGATTATTTTGATTTTATCAAAAAAAAAATTATATCATATATTAGCATTAAAAAATAGTTAAAGTCAATAATTTTTAAAGATATTTTAGTTTAATTAAATTTATATTTATCCTTTTACATAATTTTCAGTAATAGTACAACAATGAGTACAAAAGTGAGGTGATACAAGGATATTAAAAGTGTGTGAAAAGCATTGCTCTTGTTTTTTTTTCTGTTTTTTTTTTGGTTTTCCGAACCGTTGCTTAGGGGTACATGCAGAATTTAAAAGAGTTCACTCGGATCACGAACTCGTTTGATCCAAGTAGCATGTTGGTCGGGCGAGTATCTCGGATTGTTAAATCCGGTGGTTCCATTTGAGATTGGGCAACAACTGTTGCTAACAATTCCTCGTGAAAGTGTTGGACTATTGACACCCTTCGTTATTTTAATAATTTTTTTTATAATTATATTTAAAGATAAATATACACAAAATTAAAATTTATTAACTTTTTTTCTTTTGGGTGGATCCTTTTAACACCCCTTACAAATTATTATGAAACCTCTTTGTTTTTTTTGCATCTATAGTTTTAACCTCAATGAGAATGACCACAGAAATCAAATTACTTTTTTTTTTTTAAAATGCCCCCGAAAATAAGAAATTTTCTTCTTTTCTTTTTCTTTTTATACCTAAAATTTTCTTAAATAATCTCTCAATAAAAAATTAATATTCAATACAAAAATAAATAAATACAAAATAACTGAATAAATCATTATTTAGAGAAAAAGAAGCAAAAAACAGTTTGTAATTTTAATAAACTTTAAACCTGGTATTTTAGGAGTGTTGATTAAAAAAGAAGAAGATACTTTTGGTATTAAATGAAATATAATTAAAAAAAATTAAACCAGTGCCAATAGTCTAACGCCTCATAAAAATTACTTTGGGCTTGAAACACTATCCCTTCAAAGTCTAACATTCCCTTGTCAGCTGCCTATAACAAAGGGCTTCCATTTGAAGCAAGAAAATTTTCAGGGCTTTTGACGCCCACAAAGCCCATCATTGCCATGTTTCCAAAAACAAAAAATAAAAAAACCATCACCGTCCCACATACTGTAGCATAAAGCGGCATAGCGCAACAAGCCAACAATTTCAAACGGGACTTCATTAATGACTGACCAAACTTTCATTGACTTTTGACTTCTGTTTTTCTTTTTTCTTTTTCAGAAAACTGATTGACTGACTAATATTGTTTAAACTTTTAATTGTATATCACTTTATCAAAGCAGCCCAAAAAAAAAAGAAAAAAAGCATTTCAATTTTCAAATAGGAAAACCCAAATGAAAAATAAAACAAAATAAAAATCGTCCTAAGCCAATAATGTAAATGTAAATGTACCCATGATCAACAATACTATTTTTGAAAAAAAAAATAAAGTTATAAGATTTTGATAAAAATTATGAAAAAAAAAACTGAAATAGCTTTACTTTATAATAAGCTATTTGTATTGTAACTAGTTGGATGATTTAGTCCTGTTCCTTATAAAATTTGTCAAAGTAGAGCACTGTTGAGCCACACAGCACACTGTCTGCCATTGGCTAAAAAATTATGGGGCCAAAATTAGGTCACGTGTTCCCTCCCTCCAGTTATTGAATAAACATCACAGCAGAAGGCAAGCGGAAGTGGGATTCATGCATGATAGGTTTCTTTTACGTGCAAAGCGATTTTGGCCTTTTTGCCTTTATTCGGCGCATGTAATCTTTTCCCGCATTCCCACTTCCAGACTAAACTAAGACTTGTTCAAATTAAGGGGCCAAAAACCCTCAATAGCTTCCATTTGAAAAATGATTTTTTGTTACTCCTCCTGATTTAATATGGTTATCTTTTTTTATTTATCTGTTATGCACGTCGGTAGACGTAGTGGGATTTTAATTCTTTCACATTTTTTCTCCTAATTGTTGGTGGAACTTATTGGAAGGCCGGTTCTCTTTTAATGATTGGTTCTACACAAAATCTTTTTATATTACATCATGTGTTCAGTGCTATCTTTGTGTGAACCTAATTGCGACATTTTTATTTCAGTTTATTGGTCATTTAAATGCTTAATATCTAATTTCATGATGTTTATTTTATGTGTGGGATTAATTTGGACCCAAAAGATTTCATTTTCACACCCAATTTCTTAATAAACATAATTGTAAAATCTTTTTTTATAAAATTGATAAGGTTTTTATTCTTCAAAAAGTTTGATTTTCACACCAATCTCTATTTTTATCTTAAATCTTTTTTTTTTTTAAGAAAAATTATCACTACACCATCTCAGTTTTGTCATATATACACATAATTATATAAAAAAATTAACTCAATTTTTTTTTAAAATTTTGAACACTAAGTTAAAAACTGCAAATTCACAAACACCAATATCAATTTTTCAACAGCTATAAACAGAAATAATCTCTTAAAAATTATCATTGCATGGAATCACCAGCGATCGGTTGCCACCAGTTTAATTAAGAAACGCTGGTTTTATGACCATTTCCATCAGAATAATCATGTTAATTTCACGAAAATATTCAATTTTGATTTTGAAGAGAAAGAGGAATATATATAGATTAGGGTTTATTGTGACGTTGTGTTCCACATAATCTTTTTTATTTTAATTAAATATACTTTGCATTTATTGGTAATTTATTTTATGAGTATTTTTATAATACAAAATTTCATAAATAAATACAATTAGAAAGTATTTTTATGGTTTCGCCCCACCCATACTTTATAATGCCCTTGACGTTTTTGTTCAAGAAGAACCCCATAATACCCTCAAAATGCAATGTAAACACATTTGTAATACCGTATAGTTTATATAAAGAAATGAGTTGTTTACTAAGTGACCTTTTAAACTTTTTAATATTTAATTTATGTTTTTTTTTAAACCTTATAATGCACCTGACGTTTATCCGAAAAAGAAACCCATAACTCCCTCAAAATACAATGTCGTAAAACATATGCAATACCATATTCTTTATATAAAAAATAAAAGGGTTAATCAATATCTTCCCTAATGTAATAAGTATGCTAAGACTTATTAAAACTTATTATTCAATCCTTACTTATAAATTTATATTTTTGGGTCAAACGATTTCTCTAATACTGAAGTCTTAAGTTTGAATCTCCTTGTATAGGAATTCTTTCAACTAGTTCTTTAATTTCTTAACTCATTTTTAAAACTCTTATCTCTTAGTCCATTTCTAAATTTATGTGAGAGGCTGTTAAGAATTGTAAGTATTAAATAGTATAAAAATAAGTCATAATTTTTCTTAATTAATAAAAAATTAATGACATGCTTCCAAGTCGAGATAATCATAAAATTATTATTGTCCTTTTCCGCTTTCATTTTTGTTAAACTAACTACTCTAACATTACACAATTTTTAAAAAATTATTTTGGATACATGAAATTGTGAATCCCAACACTTTCCTCACGGTAATTCGTCATGTTTGTAATATGAGTTACGTAAATGGTAGCTTGAAATTGGGCGAACAAAATTGGCAAGTACAAGGAAAGCAGGCTCAAGTATAAATAGATGAATGTATATCGGATCCATAACAAAGACTACAAGTTGCTTTTCTTCCTGGTATCCAATCACTAGGTGATGGAGGATGTTATTTTAAGATTTCAAGTCTGTTGATATCTTTATTTTTAATTAGAGTGAAGTATGATATGTGTTTTAATTTTATATTTTTAATATAATTGTGATTTATTTTTTTAAATTTATTCTATTATAAATAGGGATGACTTGTTATTATTTTCATTAATAGAAACCCCTCTTTTATAATTTTTTTGGAGTTGTCTATCAAAATATCTCTTGTATAATTGTTTAGACTAGAGCGTAATCTCATCTCACTTGAAGTATTATCAAAATTTCTTTAAGTTGTGTGAATAGCTTTTGATTAGAGTGTAAATTAATTGTGTTGCAATTTGCTTCTACTACCCCGCTCCATCACTAGGTATTAGTAATCGCAGAAAGAATTTGTATCATGTAAAAACAATCTTTATACGGTATTAGAATAATATCTAGTGTGTATTTAACCTTATCAATTTGCTTCCACTACCTCGCTCCATCGCTAAGTATTAGTGATCGGCCAAAGAATTTGTATAATGGGAATATTGGTCCACAAATAGAAAGTAGAAACAAACAAGCGTAAAACATTTTTTCAAGGCCATAAATTGGGGTAAATGAAGTACTGCACAAGGAGATGTGTGACTTTGTTACAGAATCTTTAACAAAGTCTTCCCCTGTTACTCTCTATAACAAGCAGAAACTCATCAATTGCCGTATCATTAAATGGAATGAGTTAATGCGATCGTTTTAAATTGGATTATTGAACTATAAATTAATCCTATCGGTCAATCAAGATAAGCAAATTCGGGTTCATTTACAGCTAACTCTACCAACCCTTGAGGGGGGAAAAAATCGGACTGTAACTGGTGAGACAACGACCCTTGTGCACATAATTCGTAGGCTTTTTTGGAAACTTGTAAATTTTTTTGAATATCGTTTCTAAGTGTCCTAGCATATTCTCACTTTTGATCAACGCCCCGATGGCTGATGTCAAACTTGAGGTCTTTTTTTGCTAGAACAGAATTAATGGCATTACTTCTTTTTCAGTTAAGTAATCATGTTGCTTTCGGGAACAGTTGTTCCGGGTGTCTTCCTAGAAGACAGTCAAATTATGAAAGCAATATTTAATTTTTAATTTTTTTACGGTCCAAGATTAAATATCTTAACATTTACATAAGGAAAAACCAGAATTTATCCAAATTTCTGAAGGCAACAAGTCCAATGAAACCGCATAATTAAGTAACCTTAATCACTAAGGAAGACTGTTAGTTTCTCCTTTATTAAAAATCTCTATATATGTACCTCACTAAATTAAAAAAAAAAAAAAAAAAAGAACAAGGGCAAAGGAAATTATCTATTTTTGAATATCTATATAGTCCACAGCAGGCTGAAGATTCCGATTACGCCACCTGCTTTTCTGGTGCGAATAGTCCTACAAAGCTTTAATCAAAAAGCTTGAATGAATTATGGTTGCAAGAATATGAAAGGGTGTCAATAGTCTTTAGTGGGATTTGCTTACCTCATTGGCAATGACACGGTGCATTCTTGTGCGTACTGTACATTTGGAGCTTTAGCGTACGAAATAAGTTGCAAAATGGACCCAAATCGACTTGACGAGGTTTGGTAACCATTGCAAATTTGCGATGAAGATCAAAGCGCATATTTTCAACAAAAACACATGTAATTTATTATCTTCTTGGACCAGAAGATCTTCGAATATTGTTTTTTAGCAAGATTCTTCAAAGTCTACACTGTGAGGAAGAGGACGGTCTCCTATTTTTTCCATGGCCCCTATTTTTGAATATAAACGTTTTAAATATCGACGCGTTTTTTAGTTTCATAATTGGCTTATTTAGCTTTATATACTCAGATTTTCCTTTTGAAATCTAAATTTGAAAGAGTCATTTTATTTACCTGAACTAAAGAGAAAAGACAAAGGGGAGGAGGCGAAGCCAAAGGCTAACAAAGCCATTGCATTATCACGACACATATAAAAACAAAACGAACAACTATTAGTCTATTACAGACAAAAATAGTACTACTTTAATTCGGAAGAGAAAAATATGGAAAGGTGTTAATGAAAGGCAAGGCCATTATGAGTGTGATGCTGATACAAGAGTTGGTGGGTGATTGACTTCTGAGATTTGTGGCTGACCGAGTTATCTGTGGGCTAGCTTCATACGTAAACCACTTCTTCTGGAAGCTCACCTATTCATCAAGAAAGATACTCTAAATGGAATTCGCATAAAAAATATCTAATTAAACTAGATATAAAGTCGAAAATTATGAGATGCATCTGTTCACATTTAATTTTCTTAAATTTTGAATATGGGGGGTTACTCGTTGTAGGATGAAAAATGGCGAAAAGTTTACAATCGTATGCATATTTATTGTTTCGTGCTATTGCAGCGCGCATTGACATGATTGTTTGTCACTAGCTCTTATTTCAGTAGTTAGCAACTATTCCTACAAATATCCGCACTGCACTTGATAATGACTCATTGCAAATCTTTTTCTTTTTCAAAAATGAATCAATTGAGGCATTTCGTTGCGTGTAGCATTTGGCACCGCCGGCTAACTCTTTTGAATGGCAAATTGAGCGGAAACGTGAACTCCTTGCATGCACTAGCATTGTTTTGAACGACATTTTTTCTATGTATGTTAAGAGCATCGTATATGTCTTGTGGGATATGACTTTTTCTTTGAATTAACCCTAAGAATAATCAAAGGGATTTGGTCGATCATCATGGAAAGCATGGACCTACCGTCAAAAATGTACTCAATAACAATGAAATAATTAACCCTCGAGCAGTGGCGGATTTAGAAAAATAATTTACCGGGGGTTAAATTAGATAATAATAAAATATGAAAAACTAAAATTTTAAATATATAAAATATTTACTAGTACATTTATAATTATTCTCTGCACATTTTTATATGTTAAAAATGTTATACAATTGACTCATTATCAATATTATTAAATTTATTATTTCGTATATAAACAATCAAACTATCATTTATCCCATATGATTCCAAAAATGATTTTTCATGAGTTTCATTACTGAAAACGTTCGCTCTAGTATTATTATAAAGACTGGAAGAATTAATCCTATTTTTTAGAATTGAAAATATTTTGAGTGGTGGGCTATCATTATTTTTAATTAAACTATAAGTTTTTATAATTCTTAAAAGTTAAAATTTAAATTTTATGGGGATTTATAATTTATAGTGATTATTTTAATAAATTTTTTATGGGGGCTAATTAAAAAACTAAAATATATATTTTTTTAATTTTAATTATTTTTTTTTGCCAGTGGGGGCTTCAGCCCCCACTAGTCACATGCTAGATCCGCCCCTGCCCTCAAGCATGTGTTTATTGCTATAAACGTTCAAGGGCCGCAATTATGTGATGATTTTGTTGTATTCTTTTTCACCAATATATGACCGAAATAGTGTTTTTGCCTGGGCTTTTATAGCGTCATATCATTTTACCGCTCAAGATATTCATCATAATCGTATGTATCTTGGCTAAAGTCTAAAGATCTTGGTGATGATGCATTCACGAGTCATGAATTAAAATCACAGTTCTAGAAAGATCCGTTATTGAAGCACAAAACAGGTTGGAATTTTATCTGTTTTCATTTCCTGGTCAACATAACGACAAATATTTTCTTGAAACATATTCAAACATTTTTGTGTGGGTTGAATATTAAATACTTCATCATTATCAAATGGTCTTGTCCTGAAGAATGGGGCGGAATATTACGCGAATGGTATCAGATATGTTGATTCGTAACCTTGGTTGCTGTGTTGCGCTAGAAATTTACTTTATGTAAATACTAATTAGTGCAATTGAGCTATTCAGAACACGTGTCGCGTAGAGATCTGACAAATTGTTTGGTGACCAGAGTGGAAGAATTAATATTTATATTTTCAGAATGGTGGTTAAACGACTTGAACTTTGAGTCCTGTGCTTTACGTTAATTGTCCAATAATCTTGCTTTTGTGGCTAAAATTAAGCCTTGCATTAGAGTGTGTGTGTGTATTTTCAGATGTAACCTGCTGCACTTGAAATCACTTGGTCAAAGATTCTCAAACTTGCAGCAAATGAAATATAATTATGTTTCGATAAGCATGCACGCGGGCTGCTTGATTGATTTTGATACAACTCTGTAACTCAGAGTTTATATCCTAGATTTACACTTTTCGAGTAAGTGCTGACTCCCGCAAAAAGAATTGAAATTAATTGGAGAAATAGAGATTGCAGGAGAAGACGGAGAGAAAAGAAGAAATATTTTCCATTTCCTTGCTTTCTATGACGTGTTCCCCTCTACATATATCTTTTACCCCTCAACATTACACGTGTAACTAACCAACAAATGAATGATTCAAATAAAAAACAGTCACAACAAAATAACAAAATCACAGCTGCCATCTTTTCTACTCTCTTTGTGCCTTCTCGAATATTCCTTAGGTAATGTAATCTTTGAGGTATGTTGGTGCCCTGCGCATACGAGCTGGACCTTTTGTGTGCTCCTCAACCAGCTGGGCTTCTTTCTCTGTTTCCCATGCTGACTTGTCATTAATCTCGGGCAAGGTTGTATCAGATTTGTAGTGTTAAACTTAAACAGCTTCGAACCGCGTGGGAGTTTAACTTATAATTAATTTTGATCGGTTAATAACGGTTGGTGGCGATGTGAATCAAGTGGACAATTTTATTTTATTATCTTTTTGAATTTAATTTAGTTCCATTCGGCCAGTAGCAACTAGAAAGATTATATATTGTAGAGATATCTTCTGGGAAAAGTTATGTTTTTGGTGAGGAAGATGCATCATGTATTTTCTTCATAGAAAAATAATTAACTCAACCCTAAAAAAAAAAAAAAATTCCATCAACTCCAAATATTGTTTATTAGTTTTTTAAAAATGTGACGAAAATCATGTTTGACAGATTAACAACAATAAATAGCTTTAAAATTTATGACTTCGCAAGTTTTTGTCCGCTCATTAGCTAGGTTGATGTGTTTAAATTTTCAAAGATTTTTATATGTGTGCCTTAATCCCAAGATTCATCACAGTGCAATGCTTACAATGATCCAATCATTTTTTTTATCCTGAAAGTATTTTGTCTTTTTGTCTCTTGGAATGTCAATACTGAAATTTAACAGTAGTAATATTTGTACGTGACAGTGCATATAAAATTGCTCATGTGACCATTTAGAAAAATATTTGACTAAAACACAAACTTTATCATCCTATTTGTTAGGTGTAAATGTCATTATTGTAAAAGTAATAACATTAATCTTTGATTCGACCGGCCACTGAGCTAGAGATCAAAATTCCTTTGATCTTATTTATGCTTAATAGTTTCATTGTCGGTGCATACGTGTGCAAGCAATTCCTCAATCGCTTGAACATTTACAGAAGGAATATCAATTTTATTGTCTAATTCATGGTATTAAATAATTTCAACTCGATGGATGTTAGCTCAATGACTTATATTGCACGTACGAATAAGGTTATAAATAACTATCAATTGCTTACTCACATTATTGCGGTGTCTTGCATGTGACGCTAAATATTGGTTAGTTGTTGCATTACATTTTTCATGTTCATTATCGCATCAAATCTTCGTAGAAGCCACAATGCTTGGTCTTTTATAGTCTATATATAGCTAGCACTAGCTGTTGCCTAACGGAGGGGTTCACAGGATCACTGATGGTATACTATTCGCAACAAATTTATAATATAATATATGAGCCTCGCTATTCCATTTAGGCTGCCAATCGATCTTCAATGATAAGTTTAAGCTATGAATTTACTCCATTTGATGAAACAAAGTCCACTTATTTGGACGCGTTGATAGATTATACCATTCCATTTAAAGAGAGGTTTATTCCATGCATCACTTAATCAAGCTGCTGGAGATTTAAAAATTTCAAAGTATGTTATTATTAGGGTTGTTACTGATAATAATATCCTACAAGTAATTAACTAAGATGTTGTAATTTAAGACACAAAATTGAGCTTTCTAGCAATAACAATGATAATAATAATAATAATAATAATTTTAATTCTTATTATATATATATATATATAATCTAATTAGAGTAGCTGTGGCTTCAAATTTGATGGATAAAGAGAGGATAAAATTTAAAATTCCTCCCGTATTAAAAAAAGAAAAAAGAAAAGAAAAGCAATAATACACCCAGTTGACTCGGACGATGACGACCCCCACCGTGGACAAATCCCAATCATCAACGGACCCACCGCCCTCTCCCCCAAACACAAAATACAATGACAATTATACCCCTTCCTCTTTTCTCCCTACAAAAACCAACCCAGGCATTCCATATGCAAAACCCCTTGTCCTTTTCTTGCTTTTTTCTTCTCATCTCTCAGAAGAGAAGAGGCCAAAAAAAAAGAAAAAAAAGAAAGAAAAACTCGTTTACCCACAACCGCGTACGTGTCTTTTCTCTCTCAGAAGATTCCCTTCCGAGCGCGTTCTTTCATAATCATCACTCCCACTATAAAACTTTCACTCTCCCAGTTCCTCTCTGATTAACTCATTCTCTTTAATTTTTTGTCTTTTTCGTCTTAAATTAACAATATCTCATCATTCTAATGAGAGGCTCAGCCAGTCACCAGCGCCGGTGGGCCTCCGACACTGTTCCCGGACGGACGGTGGTGAGTTCGGCGTCTTCACCGGGAACTGAGTCTAACCCGGCAGAGGAATATGTTGAGGTTACAATTGATCTTCAAGACGATGATACAATTGTCCTTAGAAGCGTCGAGCCGGCGCCACCTCATGTGCTTAGCATCGAGGACGGAGCCGGAGCTGGAAGTGAGACTCCGTCGTCGGCCTCTCTATCGCCATCCATAAAACGAAGCTCGTCGAATAGGTTGAGACATTTTTCGCAAGAGTTAAAGGCGGAAGCAGTGGCAAAAGCGAAGCAATTCTCGCAGGAGCTGAAAGCCGAGCTGAGGAGGTTCTCTTGGAGCCATGGACAGGCTTCTCGCGTGCTCTCGGCTTCAACTTCCTCGTCAGCACAGAATGGCAATGGATTCGACTCGGCTTTAGCGGCTCGAGCTTTGAGAAAGCAGCGTGCTCAGCTGGACCGGACCCGGTCCGGCGCCCAGAAGGCTCTTCGTGGATTGAGGTTCATAAGTAACAGTAGTAAAACAAACGGCGTCGACGCATGGAATGAAGTTCAAAGTAATTTTAATAAGCTTGCCAAGGGCGGCTTTCTCTATCGTGCCGATTTCGCCCAATGCATAGGTTCTTCTCATATCCGCCCGCTTTTTTGTTTTTTTTTTTCATTTTTCATTTTTCGGTTAACCCTGCGTTAATTAATGCTTTGATAATTAAATATTTTTTTTTCGTATTATAATCACAGGAATGAGAGATTCTAAAGAGTTTGCATTGGAGCTTTTTGATGCTTTAAGTAGGAGAAGAAGGTTAAAAGTTGACAAGATTAGCAGAGAAGAGCTTTACGAGTACTGGTCACAAATCACCGATCAAAGCTTTGATTCTCGGCTTCAGATCTTCTTCGATATGTAAGCATTAGTTAGTTAAACCAGTATCAACTTTCATTTCTAGTTTTTACAGGTTTTATTAATTAATTCACTGCTTATTTATATATGTATATTACGTACTTACGTTCGTTCATCTTGTATGTATAATGCCTCATTAGGGTCGACAAGAACGAAGATGGAAGAATCGCGGAGGAGGAAGTAAAAGAGGTGTTTAATCAATTCTGTTTCAATAGTAATACGTACTGATTTCATTTTCTTATTTAAATTATATTTTAAACCTTTTGATGATTAGATAAAGCAAAAGTCACTCAATTGAATATCATTATATATGTATAATCTTGTAAATTCAAGCTACTTGGTGTTATTGCTTACAGGGTGTCATTTTGGTTTTAATAATCAACGTTAGGCGGGATTCGGTAACCTTAAATTAAATGAAATTTCATAAATTAGTACCTTCAATATAATTAGGAAAAGGGCAAAAAAGAAAAATATTGAGCTTGCTTAGTCTTCGACGCTACCCATGTTCTAATCAATTTGGCATCTTATCTATAATTAGATCATGTATATTCAAGATCTGCAGGGTTCAAAGTTTCGACACATGGCATCTCCACTTTATTATCATAAGTAATTATTACGTTTTTTAAGTGGGGTTGGTGGGGGCTCTTTTGTCTTTCAGTTTGAATGTGCGAGTTATTTTTAAAATACTATAATTTGTTAACTGTTAGATTTTTATTTTCCATTTTTTTTTTTTTTGTGTGTAAATTGAACAGATTATTATGTTAAGTGCTTCTGCCAATAAGTTATCGAGATTGAAGGAGCAAGCAGAAGAATATGCAGCTTTGATAATGGAAGAGCTAGATCCCGAAGGACTTGGATACATAGAGGTGCGTGGGGTCCTCTATCTAACACACTTTCTATTGTAATATATATAATAAAAACAATAGTAATCGTTTTGATACATGTATCTAGAAAAATATAAAAAGGAAGCCCATATAGTTTTATTCTATTATTTTTTAGGGCCTTATGTCACGTTCGTTTCATAAATCGTGTTTAATGGGGGCAATTTTGACCAGCCAATTCACATTTTATAATTAGAGGTTCGGTTATTTGAGTAGGACTTTTCTTGTAATTAAAGTCCATTGTTAGGCCACAAAAATGACCAAATCTTCCAACGATTGGCTACTGCTGTTTGTTCAACTAAGCAAGAAGAAAGAATGAGAGAAAGAAAATAAAACTCATAAAAACCGTTGATAACATTCTTGGTAGTTGAGCGTTTCCGTTGTTGTTTATATTTTTTACGTTTGAATACACTTCTAGTATCTCTATTCTCTCCCAAAAGAATCATATAAAATAACTGGTCAGTTTGCCAAATTAAACATGCACGCGTAATCAGTGTGCTTTTATTATTATTTTCTTTTTTGTCAAAATTTAGTTGGTAACTTTTTGAAAATATATGATTTGTATATATGATTATATATATAACCAAAATCGTAATTCTATAAATGTTTTGTATGGATTGTCACTGTCTGCTCAAAAACTGAAACGGTCCAAACCTACTGCACTTTCATGATAAAACCATTTGAACTTAATTCTTAATTTCTTACCAAGTGGTCGGTCCCGAGTCCTGCCAAAACAAGATGGGTTCCCATGTGATTTCCTGTTAATTCCCACGTATGCCTGACGCTTGACACCATGTCATCACTGTGTATGGTTCATTCTCTTTGATAATACTTATGATATGCAGCTATGGCAATTGGAGACGCTTTTGCTACAAAAGGACACGTATCTGAACTACAGCCAAGCGCTGAGCTACACAAGCCAAGCTTTGAGCCAAAACTTACAAGGCTTGAGAAAAAAGAACAGAATCAAAAGAATGAGCACGGAGTTTCTGTATTATCTGCAAGAGAATTGGCGAAGGCTTTGGGTATTGTCACTGTGGATTTTGATTATGATCGGGTTATTTACATGGAAGTTTTTCCAATACAAACACAAAGATGCTTTTCATGTAATGGGTTATTGTCTTCTCACGGCTAAGGGTGCAGCAGAGACCTTAAAATTCAACATGGCTCTAATTCTTTTGCCTGTTTGTAGAAATACAATTACGTGGCTTAGGTCCACCAGGTTGGGTTTCTTTGTGCCTTTTGACGACAACATCAACTTTCATAAGGTTTGTGCCTCCTACAACTAACTCTTCTTTCCTTTATTTTTGTTATATATTATTATTATTATTATTGCTTGTTTTTTAAGTATATTATCTGTGGGCCCCTGACAAAAAGGCCATGATCAAAGTCAACATGAGAAAATTAGAATTCACGTTTGGTCACTTTACACTTCAAATAGTGAGTATTCGACGCCCACTCCGCGTACACACATTCAACAAAACCCATCAATTGATGCAACATAATACTTCTCTACAAATCATAAGAAAGAATTGCAAATGCATGTTATTAGAATTTCAGGTTTCTTTTTTCTTTTTTAAGATGTAACCGAATATCTAATTAATTATTTGCTTAATTACCACTGATGGACATTTGCAGACAATAGCTGCAGCAATTGTAGTCGGTGTAATTCTGCATGTCGGGAACCATCTCGCATGTGATTTCCCAAGGCTAATAAGCTCTTCAGAAAGTGACTACCATCGGTATCTGAGTTCGTCTTTTGGAAAACATAAACCCACATACTGGGACCTTGTCAAAGGGGCAGAAGGTATTACAGGAATTCTTATGGTCATATTCATGGCAATTGCATTCATTTTAGCAACTCGTTGGTTCAGAAGGAACCTCATTAAGCTGCCAAAGCCCTTCGATAGGCTCACTGGTTTCAATGCTTTCTGGTATTCACACCATTTGTTCGTCATTGTCTATATTCTGCTCATCGTCCACGGCATATTACTTTTCCTCGTTCACAAATGGTACCTAAAGACGGTATAACACTTAACTCTCTTCTAATTTTTTCAAAAAACAAAAAATCCTTAAAGTTTCTTGTGATTGATTGTGGTTTCTGAATTCTTTGCTTGTAGACATGGATGTATCTTGCTGTTCCTGTTCTTGCGTATGCTGGAGAAAGGACCCTGCGATTTTTTCGTTCTGGCTTTTCTACTGTCAGGCTTCTAAAGGCGAGTATATGGATAAATCACTCACTCATATATATATATATATATATATATAAAACATATAAACTAAATTATGTTTTCTAACAATTAGATGAATATTGTTTAGGTCGCAATATATCCTGGAAATGTTCTCACATTGCAAATGTCAAGGCCTCCACAATTTCGGTACAAGAGCGGACAGTACATGTTTGTTCAGTGTCCTGCTGTGTCTCCATTCGAGTGGTAAGTCATTGTGCTGATAGTAGGTCACAATTGCTTGAAACTCTAGAAATAGTCTTGTTTCTGAGTGCTTACAGCTTAATTTTGTATGTCAGGCATCCATTTTCTATCACATCTGCTCCTGGTGATGACTACCTTAGTGTTCACATCCGGCAGTTAGGTGACTGGACTCAAGAGCTTAAAAGGGTATTTTCTGAGGCCTGTGAGCCTCCTGTAGCTGGGAAAAGTGGGCTGCTCAGGGCTGATGAAACAACAAAGAAAAGGTATGTATTGTGATTTTGGTCGTGCAATTAACTAAGGGTATCAAGTTGTTAATACTATTTATTAAGCTCAATTCTTATCGGGTAACAGTCTGCCAAAGCTCTTAATAGATGGGCCTTATGGTGCCCCGGCACAAGACTACCGAAATTATGATGTCCTGCTTCTAGTTGGTCTTGGGATTGGAGCAACACCCTTCATCAGCATTCTGAAGGATCTGCTTAACAACATTGTGAAACAGGAGGAACAAGCTGTAAGTGTCTGTTTCCAGTGCTTCACAGCTACAAAAACCTTATTTGACTTTTGGCATTGTCCTGATTGATAATAGTTTTACAGTACTTCTGAAACAAAGCACATCTTAGTTTCTGATTCTTTTTTTTCTTTTCTTTTTCAGGATTCTGTGTCAGATTTCAGTAGGACATCAGACAATAGTGTTGGAAGCAATGATTCTAACACCAACAGGGTTTCTCCAAAGCGGAAAAAGGCTCTGAAGACCACCAATGCTTACTTCTACTGGGTAACTAGGGAGCAAGGCTCATTTGATTGGTTCAAAGGTGTCATGAATGAAGTTGCAGAGCTTGATCAGAGGGTAATACATAATATTGATTGTAATCACTTTGCAGTTTCTTTTTAATGTTTATTTAATTTCCTGGGATTTTAACTTCATATTTTGGACTTCAGGGTGTCATTGAGATGCACAACTACTTGACTAGTGTGTATGAGGAAGGTGATGCCAGATCAGCTCTAATCACAATGGTTCAAGCTCTTAATCATGCCAAGAACGGAGTGGACATTGTTTCTGGCACTAGGGTAAGAAAGACCTTTAGTGATTGTCATTTTCAGTCTCTCCCTTCACAACATCTCTTCTTGCACTTGTGGCTTGAAACTATTATTGAATATCTTGTCACAAATGTCACTCCAATAGTCATGATAAGGCCAGCAGCAACTCAAATCTGATGGTTTCATTGGGTCATATCACTATAATTTCTAAAGTTCCAAAATTCTATCATCAGGTGAGAACCCATTTTGCAAGGCCTAATTGGAAGAAGGTTCTGTCTAAATTAAGTTCAAAGCACTGCAATGCCAGGATTGGTAAGTGCATGTCCATTTTCCTTTTTTAAAAATGACCTTTTTAATTCTTTCTCAATCTCATAATATGCTTTATGTTTCTTTTGGAACAGGAGTTTTTTACTGTGGAGCACCAGTTTTGGCTAAAGAACTCAGCAAACTTTGCTATGAGTTCAATCAGAAAGGCTCTACCAAGTTTGAATTCCATAAAGAACACTTCTAAATAAGTCTACACCCTGGGATTGCATATACATATATAGCTTACATTGCAACCCATATCTGACTCCTCTCTCTACATCACAAAATGAAGGAAAAAGAGAAAGAGAGTCCTTGTAAAGCCGCAAAACAATAAATTTTTCAATAAGCTAAGGTAGCAAATATTGTACAGTTTTTTAGAAACCGAGGGAAAAAAAAAAAAGAAAGAGAAAAACAGAGTACACACGCAAATTACTCGCAGAAATTTTGTAGACCAATCAGAAAGTAAAGTTTTTGTGGTTGGTGAGGTCTGAGGTGGCTGGGGACGTGCACAAGCAAAAAATATATGCTCTTCATTGTCAAGAAAAGAGATTACAGGTGGCAAGGGGTCCAAATGCGTTACAGCTTCCGTGGAGGGGGTGGCTCTGCTGGATTGGTAGGCATTTTGGTATCGGTGGGAAGAAGACAATTTTGAAAGAGAAATGAGAGATCTACTCAAGTAGATTTGTGGAATCTGGAGGTGGGATTTGGATGGCTTGCGCTTGTCTGAAGTTCTTGCACAAGTTTTCACCTTTTTTGAAGTGAGCTCAGCCAATCCTTCTAGATAGAAATAGAATAATATGAGGATGGTGCCTGCAAATTATATTCTGTTACTTTGTTCTATTACTGTTCATAATTAGCTTATGATGATGGTACATGAGAAGATCAGTGACGTTAGCTATCATTGGAACGTAAATGTCATTATGTTAAATAATAAAAGTAAATTTTTTTTAAAACCCATCACATTGTGCTTGCTTTTCCAGCGTTTAAAAAGACTAGGGGTGGACACGGTTCGGTTCGGATCGAAATTAAGCAGAATCGATTTAAATCAGTTATTTTATAAAAAGAACCAAATAAGAACCGAACTCAAACGGATCTTTTTAGTTTGGTTCGGTTTTTTCGATTCTGGTCTTATTGGGTCTATTTTGAATTTTTAAATTTTTAGCCCATTGGGTCTCATGAATGTAATTATTGTTTTCAACAATTAGTTCATCATAATTTCATTACAAATATTAACAATAAATACAAAGTATTCAAAACACATTTTATCACTAAATCTCACTAACTACTAATAAGGTACTCACAAAATATGAAATATTAAGATTTCAAAATACATAACCAAACTCCAATAGGATCAATACTCCATCTACATAAACATAATCATAATGTTGTAAAAACAAATAACAATAACAACAATTACAACTTACAACACAAAATAAAAATTGTAACACACACACACACACATATATATACACTATAATCGTGTGTGTGCATGCCTATTTTAGTTATGTTAATCAACCAATTAAAATTTAACCCGTGTCTATTTAAATAAAATTTTAAAAATAATCCGATTTTTTGGTTCAGTTTTTCGGTTCAACTGAGTGAACCGAATACTGAACCTATATTTTGATTTTTTTTACAAACCATATATTTTGGTTTTTTAAAAAATTAAGACCGTTTCAAATGGTACAGTTTGGATCAGTTCGGTTCGATTTTCGTTAATACACCGTTTTTTTGTCCACCCCTAAAAAAAGACCAAGTTGTTGTAGGCTTGTAGCAACAGGTCACGGTAATTCTGATTAAAGGGCCACGAGCTCCATATTTTCGGCTTTCAGAATGCTCTACGCTTTTCCAGTGAAGGAAACGTGGGTATTCTAAGTACATCGCCAGGTCGGCTACGATTCATTCATCGCACGGGCGGTGCACTTGGAAACACGTTTGGGTGGGTGTGTTAAAAGTGAGTGACTCAGTGGAGCTATAGTAACACTCCCCTTTTGGTTGTTTACAATTTTACCCTCGATTAAGATTACCCTAGAAGGACATGAAATATATAAAAGTAATCTTCAGCAAACTCTTTACACCCCCAACCATAACGAACTCATTCGCAAATCTAATCAACTATGCCTCACAACTTTAGATTTTTGACAATGGTGATATATGTTTAATCTTGTTACCAATCACCATTCACCAAAGAACCATCCTCATATGGCCGGGAATGGTAATCATTATTTAGTACCCCTCCTGTTCTTATTACTTCTCTAGGATTCTATCTTTATCAGTGCAAAAATTTACAGTCTATTTAGTATACCATTTTTTAGTTTTTATTTTGAAGAACTTGAATAGTAGACTAACTCCAACAAAATGCTATATGAAACCCTTATGAGAAGTTTAAATGGTAGACTAACTTGAACAAAATTAGCAGGCCAAAGATTATTTTTCCTATGAGCTATCTAAGAAAACAATAAACAGAAAGATTTATTTATGAAATTTTAAGAATTGAGAAATAAAAATTAAATGCAGCAGACTTAGGGGGAAAATAGATAGGTGCAAATGAAAATGATGTAATTTTTTAAAATTATTTAGAAGGGCCAAGGGTGTGATTAGAATAGGGGTGCTGATACTTCCACACATTAATAGTGCTATATTATTTTCTCAAAAAAAGGTCCAGTCCAACTCTGACCTTATTGTAATGCAAGCCTAACTTCCACAAATCTTAATACTAAATTGACGTCAAAATTTTCAATTGCACCATCGCATTAATCCGTGCATCAACTATGATTCAGTAGGATTTGAGCTTTCGAAGTGCAAGTGAAAAAATTGCCAAACATTCTACTCCTATACCAAAAAAATAATAATAATAATTTCCTTCTATAAAAATATTTTATAGAAGAATAATTTTTATATAAATATAAAAAATTTTAGTTTTAATTTGAATCAATTATAAATAAGGATAGATTTCACATTATAATAAATTATAAGTTTCCTAAATCACATCTTAAGTAGCTTATCTCTACATAATAGTAATCATTCGTACATTAATTACAAAAACATATAAGTATCGTTCAAGGTTTAACATTATTTTTTTTATAATTATTACAATATATTTGAACTTGCAGGTACATAATAACCCATTAGTAGAACACTTTATTGTTGATGCCAAAATATTTATAGATTCTCAAGCATATTTAAAGCTTCGTGGAATTTGTATGCTCTATTAATTAATTATTAATATATTTACAACTATATTACTTACACTAAGGATAACTAACTCAAAATAACTAGTAATAAAATTACTTGGTCCGAACAATATGACTATAAAAAGGACCTTCTCTTATGTGGGTGCTCTCAATTTTCTTTTTAAATGTGGACACGGTAATAAGTCTTTTGGTCTAATAGACTCATTGTATACATGCTATTTGGCCACACGATTTTATAGTGAATTGAACACTGACTCTATTAAACATTTTGGCTTAATCCACAATAAAAAAAATTGAGGGTACCTACTATATTTCAACAATTGGTTGGTAAGAATAATATAATTAATTCACTTAGATCTTATAATGAATCATTAACTAATAAATGAATGACATATGATTTGGGATAAAATTTGAGATAAACAATTTGGGATGCCTATCATTACACACACACACACACACACACACACACACACACATAACAACTCATGTATCAGCAATAAAATTTCATTATTTTGATGAGAAATGATAAGATTTAGTAGTAACTAACTATCATTTGAACCAATCAAATGATGTTACATTAGTTGGGATACAAATTAAATGTCCTAATTGAGTAAGCAAAGCAATATCATAAATCAAAATTATATGAGTAGTACTATAGATTCTAAATTTTATCTTAAAATGTCATCTTAAATAATATGTCATTCATCAATTGGATGCCGAGATAATGCAATTAATTCATTTAAATTTTGTAAAAAATTATCAACCACTTAAAAAATGATATATCATATATCACATTATTTGAAATAAAATTTTAAAATAAAAATTTCAAATGCGTGTCACTACTCAAATTGCATTACATGCTAATAAGATTTTGCATTATCAATTTCGGGCAATAAGGGTGCATTTGGGATTGAGGTTGAGCAGCTGTAGCTTAAAAGCTACAGCACTGAAGTGTTTGGTAAACACTAACTGTTGTAGCTTTTAAGCTATGTTGATATGATTTTTCACTTGTATAATATAAAATTTATTATATCTTTAATAATTTTATCAAAATTATTATTTAAAATTTATATTTACTATATATTATTAACTTTTGTTTCATAATTACAGTTTTTTTTTCACAGCAGCTGTAGCTTAAAAGCTACAGCACCTCAATCCCAAACGCACCCTAAGTAGTCAATTATTGACGTAATAAAAACTTAGATAAAGACATTTAAATGGGTGAATGGTATATTGATCACTAAGCATACACTGCGACCAAGAGACATTCACTTTATTGTTTTTACCAATTTTATTCTTAGTCGGGGCAGCTGCCTTTACCATGACTTTGTATTCACTTCGTATATATGGCAGTAAAACCTCCTCATAAATCATCTTTTTACATATCATATGTCGTATTATTAGAATACAAAATCATTGTTGTTAGATATATATAGATGGAGTTAATCATAATTACGACAAAAAAATAACAAACATTGGTATGTAATTATTATCCAATCATGAGCGACAGGGTCTGTTCAAAATTTTTAAAAATACATCTGATATTTTTCTTACATCAGTATACATTCCCTTGAGTGAAAATGATACAACATCTCATTCTCCTGTTGCTTGAAATAATCAAATAAACAGACGCAGTCAATTTTATTTTGAGCAATGCTAGGTATCCCACATTATAAACTTCAATTTGAGTCTCGACTAATATGGCAGCCATCTATTAGATGGTAATTAAATAATTTTATTAATTATGAAATTCTTCATCCAATAAATGAGTGACACATACCATTAGTACTCAAGTTAGGACTCAAATGTTGGGATCCTAAATATTATTGTTTTATTTTTTAAAAACTGTTTGAGAGGAATGTGATCGATTATGCCAAAACAATGTAACAAAAAATTGTTTTAACCATTTTTTAATTAAAATATATATTTGGTGATTACACCCATTACAAGACTTAAATATAATTATAACGGATTAAAATTTTCTCTTATATGATCTTCCCACGAATGAAATCATAAATAATTAATAAATTAAATAAATAAATAAATTTTAATTATACACTAACACTAAAAAGATAAGCCGCACAAGACTCTAATTCAACCATAACATGAACTACAAAAATCCTTGTCCTATTCTTTTTCCACATGCAAAACAACATCGACAATAATAAAAACCAAGAAAACAAAAATAAGATAAAATAAACATATATGATATAATATATATCTGCCGTCGCATAAGTGCGCAAAGACCCTCAATGGCTGGCGCTGACCCACTCATCCCGTTAGGAATGAGCTAGCAGTACGTAGCACTTTAATTTTGAACACAACACAGGCTTCATCTTTCTTCTTCCCCCAGCCCATGTTATAAATTGGGATTCAAGATCATAACGCACAACGCCTGAAAGCCTTTCACCGTTCTCTCTTTACAAATTACACCAACTCGAGAGGAAGGCAAACGTCACTCCCCTTTCACTCTCCAAGATTCAAGAATATTTCGCACAAATTAATTAATGGCTGAAGAAAATCCAAAGATTCCGCTTGCACCCCCAAGAAACGAATACCCAAGAAGCGATCAAGAATACGCTCCGGCCGTTATTGAAAGCCAAAGAAAGAGCAGCAAGTGTCTCGTTTACGTTCTTGTCACAATCGTCACCGTCAGCGCAGCTCTTTTAATCTCTGCATCAATTTTCTTGCGTCCCAATACCCCTGAAGTTCAATTAGAATCCGTCACTGTTAAAAATCTCAGCCACGGTAACGGGACATCGCCGTCGTTTAACGTAACGTTAGTGACTGAGTTAACTATTGATAATGAGAATTATGGTTACTTTGAGTACAAGAATTGTAGTGGGAGCGTTTTTTACGGTAGCGTGACGGTTGGTGACGTGAAGATACGTGACGGACGTGTGGAAGCTAGAGAGGTTAAGAGGATTAATGTAACCGTTGATGTTGATGTGAGATCAAATGGGAATTTGGATAATCAGAATTTGAGCAGTGATAGAAACTCTGGGATAGTGAAGCTCAACAGCTATGCTAAGTTGCATGGCAATGTGAATTTGTTCAATGTTTTGAAGAAAACGAAGACGCCTGAATTGGATTGTTCCATGAATCTTGTTTTAGCAAGAAGAGCAGTTGAGGATTTAGTGTGCAGTAGCTAGTTTGATTCTAACTTCTTTTTCTTTCACTTGTTTTATATCTTTTTGTAATAATTTCTGGGATTTAAGCTTTAGCATTATTGACATTATTTGGTTATTAAAGATCGTGATATGATTTTATATGCATGTAAATTCTTGTTCAAGAATCATCCCATGTTCTAACGGAGAAATTAAAGATGCTTCCCTTAATTGCTTGTATATATCTCACGATTTTGTCGCCTAATGGCTCCACGATCTTGTTCAAGAATGATCATATATTGTTGGTTTGTTTGTTAGTAAGAAATGAATATTCTTTTTACTCTTTATTATCATTTTTTTTTCTTCATAAAATTGTTGTACAAAAATGATTAGGATATTTACGTAAACAGCTAAATTTTGAGAGCAAAATGTACACTAGATGCTGTTGGCAAAAGCGCCCCTAGATGGTCTTGTACCAAATTTTTAGACTGGTAAGGTAGCTCGAGAGTTTAGAGACTCTAAAAACTTTCATGGAGAACATATACAAAGACCGCCATCACAGGAGTATCGCAACCTCTACGCACCACTGTTAAAGTTGATATAACCGCGTCTGATACAGATGTATTCTCCCAATCCAAATACCAAAACGGTACTATCAAGAGCGTCATTAGAAATTATAAAACTTTGAGGAGTTGAATAAAAACTAAGAAAAAAAAAACATGAATAAAAAATGATGCTCCCCTTCCCTGCTAGAAATGGGGAATATTTTTGGGTGGAGCAGCGATAAAAAGATGAGAACTTTGGTGATTGGCTTTGCGTTAAAGTTGCTTTTTTTTTTTTTTTTTTCCTTCATTTTTTTAGTGATATAAACAAGGGAAATGGGTAAGTTTATGAATGATCACTGAATTTTAACTATTTTTGTAAATTAATTTCTCACTATATGATTATAAAGGCTCACAGAGTGAAAACAATTTACAACGCACATTGATACTATTTAATTATTATTCTTCCTTCATTGTATACTTTTCCATTTTCCTCTTTCTGATAGGAAGTGCCCAATGCAGTTATGCTTTTCAATTAAAAGAATCAACTAAAGTTAATAAAGCTTATTGAATGTCAATGTTTGAAACTGAAAGAAAGTTTATTGCTTATTAAATATGAAAGTGCCTTTCCACCAAAAAAAAAAAAATGGTGAAAGAAGAGAAACAGCTAGTCTTGGTGCCATGATTCACGAATAGTCGCATGCCCCATCATCTTCATCTGTAATTATGTGTGGTTGGTGAGTCCGTTTGAGATTTGAGTATAACAGCATCATTAATTCTTAAAACTTCTCTCAAACCGATCATACAATTTATCACATAGATTTTAGTCAAGACCATTCGGGAAAAAATTATGACACTATTTATTGTGAATATCTGAAATAAATTATAAGAAAATAATATTACTACTCATTTTACTACAGAGTACAGCATTGGGAACTTTTAATTTTCCGTTTCCGTTTCAACATGGCAGAAGTCGTTAAGCACTTTCCAGAAAATTTTTTAGAAACACCAGTGTAAACTGGCTGTTTCATAGCACCTGGTGTGTGATACTATGATCAATTTCTTTTTCATTTCTTAACCAAATTTCATGATTCTTGATTTTGTGTAATATGTGTAACATCCTCTGTAAAGTGAGATCTGTTTCGAGTTAGTTTGATTAATAAAAACAAGTTGGTTTTTCCTTTAAATTTTGAAGCTTGAGTATTATAGTTATATTGATTCTTTTATCTTTCTGATTCGGATATTTGTTTGCTTCTAATTTGATCTTGTTCTGATAAGTATCATTTTCTTTTGTTTTCTTCACTTTATTAATCTTTGAAAACACAACAAGTGGTAACGGATCTCAGATTGATCCTAGATAATGTCACTTCCAAAACTAGAAATTGAGAAGTTCACTATTGATGGCGATTTCTCTCTTTGGAAGATGAAGATAAGGGCCATGCTTGTTCACCAAGGGCTTGAATCAGCTCTAGAAGAAGAAGATCCAAAGGGAGCACCTAGTTCCATGTTTGATGAAACGAGAAGGCAGGCTCTCAGTAGAGCTCGTAGCACCTTGATCTCGAGTCGTAGTGTTTCAATCTTGAGAAAGATATCAGGCAAGAAGATAGCTTTGGGTATTTGGAACAAGATTGAGGCTCTATTCATGAAAAGTCGAAAGGTTGTATACTTTCTTTATGAGAGATGGTGTGTCAATACAAGAATATATTGGCATCTTCAACAAGATATTACTAGTAGTACATAAATTTATTAGTTTCATATTAGTTTATTTATTTTATATTCTATTTATAAGTCTTATATTCAATTTCTAAAATTTATGTTGTTTTATGATTATTATTGATTTACTAGTTTTATTTTATATTTGCAAGTTTTTATTTTGTTTACTTATAATGCATTAATTTATTAGTTTTATACTAATTTACTTGTTTTATCTTTCATCTATAAGTCTTATGTTCTATTTTTAAGATTTATGTTTTATTTTACATTTAGTATTGATTTATTTGTTGCATGTTATATTTGTAATCTTTTTGATTTATTGGTAATATATCAATTTATCAATTTTATATTTATTTATTTTTTTTCTCTTTAAAAGTCTTATTTTTTATTTCTAAAATTAATGTTTAAATTTACATTTAATGTTAATTTACAAGTTTTACATTAAATTTATAAGTCATATGTTTCATTTACATAATTTATTATTAATCAAGATATTTATAAAATGACCCAAAAATAATTATACAAGAACGATATAATTATTGGTTGTTCTAGCAGTTACTCGTTACGTTTGGATGAGAGATCTACAATGGAAATCAATCGATTGGAGATTGACCTTTCTGTTTTTTGCTTTTTTTTTTAACCCGCTTTGTTAATCGGACGAGCTCCGATCATCTACTGCCTGCTGCCATTCGTGCACATGTACGTTAAGATGAATAGAACCGAGGGTTTTTTTATCCTTTTTCTTTCCCGAGATTCCGGCCCAAACAAGAAAACGGTAGCCCAACTTTAACAAGGTTTTGGGTGCCGAAATTTCTGTTCTCTATATATTTCCAATAGTATTAATACTGTTCTTCAATATCATTAATTTATTTATTTTTGGGGTCCAGCTATAGTGCAACAGTAGTACCGTGTCACCGTTGCATCCAGTCATTAGATCCACTTGAATGGATGGATCCATTAGGATCCAACGGCTGGGTGCAACGGTGGCACGGTACCATCGTTTCACCGTAGTTTTCTCCTTATTGACTACTACTGTTTTATTCTTCAATACTTTTGGGAAAATGACACAACATGAAATGATAAGCTATCATGCGTGTCAAAACGTTTCACCATCTCCATTGTTAATGACTTTTCAACGGAATTAACGTTTTAGTGATTATCAAGAGGATCATTTTCAATGGGGCCCACTACTACTTTTCTCTTCATAATAGTTAAAAAATGCTATAAAAAGAAATTCAAGGAAGCGGACACTTGGAATAGTCCATAAAAAGAATCATTTGTGCAAGCATTGCCGTCTTCCAAAAGTCCATAAACACCATCATCATATATTCGTGGAAACTTCTCGGATAAAGAATATATACATCTAAAGTGAAGAATAACCGGTATTTAAGGTGGAATTTATGAAACAAATTAGGCCAAAATACAATATATAGTCAAGTTTTGCAAACGCGTTAAGTAGAAAAAAAAAAAGAAAAAATTAATACAATGAGACTCAGCAAATTAATTTTGCACTTGCGTCATGCACAATGGACAAGAATACAAAACCAAAGAATAATCTGATCACGTATATAAATATAAATATAAATATGCCGGCCCATTAAACTCCACCGAGTCATCATTTACACTTCACGAATTAAATCCGGGCATGGCCAACGCCAACAACAGCGAGCAAGTGAAGCCCTTAGCCCCAGCGGAGTACCATCTCCGCAGTGATTATGAAGATCCAGCCATGTCAGGTGGCAAGTTGACGCTTCAACATCGAAGAAGATGTCTTCAGTGCTTTGGTTGCGTCACTGCTCTTCTATTAGTTGCGGTCGTGATAATCATCGTGATCGCCACCGTTTTTCACGTCAAGAATCCGAGTATCAGAATGAATTCGGTGACAATCCAACGGCTGGAGTTCTTGAACAACGGCAGTGTTCGCAGCAGCGGCGATGAAAACGTCACGCTTTTGGCTGATGTCTCAGTGAAGAACCCAAATTACAACTCCTTCAAATATGGCAACACCACGACTAGTATTTACTACGGCGGCGTGGTGGTGGGCGAAGGTCACATTCCGCAAGGGCAGGCCAAGGCAAGGCGGACGCTTCGGATGAATGTAACCGTTCATTTAAATCCTGAGAAGTTTTTGACCGTTCCAAGCTTAAGGAGTGATATTTTGTCGAGATCTTTGAATATGAGCAGCTACACTAGAATAGATGGCAAGATAAAGTTACTCAAGATTTTCAAGAAATCTGTTGTCTTGAAGATGAATTGTAGCATCATTTATAATATTTCGAGCCAGGCCGTTCAACAGGAGTGCCGAGGACAAGGTTTATAATTAATTAATAATTATACTTATACATGGTTGTTTAGTTATGATATTGATAGATATGTTAATTAATTAAATTGTTGTAGCCTTTTTTTGCCTAATTAAATTCGCTGTAGTGTGTGGATATAAATGAATCGCCAAAGAGTTGTTAATTTGCTCGAGAGTCTTCCTTTAAAAGCTTCTTGCTTGGACTGCAAATATGAGGGAAACTACTCGTACAGATTTTGAAATTTACACGATAGCTGTGACCTATTTTTCTAAATGGCCAACCACGCCATTTTACAAGTTATAGTTCCCGTGACTAAGTGCCTGTTTGGTATGGCTTATTTAAGAGCCATAAGTGCTTATTTAATCGTATAAGCACTTTTTAAAATTTTTTATGGTGTTTGGTTATTTTTTTAATAGAGTTTTTTTAGCTTAAATAAGCTAATTTACCTCTACTAGTAAAAGCCCAAAATTTGAGCTTTTGGGAGTAGAGGCTATAGAGCTTTTCTAAAAATATATAATATAAAAAATATTACACAATTTAATGGTTCAAAAGTACTTTTTTTATTGACAACCAAACACCCAATGACTTTTTGTCCAAAAGCTCTATTGGTATAAGCTCTACTGCTATAAGCTCTACTGTTATAAGCTCTATTTAATAAGCTGTACCAAACGGAGCCTAAGGATGCTTTCATACGAACTGTCGTTGAAACTGTTTAAGAAATTAAAATAGGAAGAAACTATTTGCACTCTCATAATTACTTTCAACATTTTATCGTTACCCATATATTCATTTGTTAAAATTTAAAAAAATTAAGTTTTATTATCTACACTCTTTAAACTATCAAAAAGTCCTAAATCAAACTTATTAAAGCAACCGTCTTTATTTACTCTAAACACCAATATAGCTATTCCGTATGCAAAGAAAATTCTTAAGAAAAATTTAGCATGTAACACTAAAATCAAGTCAAAGTTATAAACAAATTCTTTAACAAAATTACATTCTTAATATTTATTTCTAAATATTTGTTCAATATTGGCTTCAATTTCGACCCTGCAAGTAACTTGCACTCGAGAACGTAACATGCATGTTCTTAGTGAATGGTTTTATATTGCAAAAATTGTGAACATCATTACAAGTCAATGTCTTTATGTTCATCTTTATACATCGCTGTGCGAAGCTCTTATATAATAATCAGAAACATTATAGACATGCAACGTAGTTTCAGGCTCCACAATCAAGATAAAGGACTTTCTTTGCCAACAACAACACTTGGAAAAAAAAAATGATCATTTTCCAAGCACGACAACACCAACAAAAGAAGAAGACGACGCCGATGTTGAAGAGGTTTTTACTTTTCTTTTCTTTAATTATATATTATATTGACTTGAAATAATTTTTTTTTAGTAATAATTCACAAGATTCATTTTTTAAAATAAATTATTTTATTAAAGTAAGATTGTTCAGAATAATTTTTAAAGTATAAATAAATTATCTCTTTTTACATATAAGATTTTAATGGGCCAAGCTTTTGCAAGAACTATTCATAACAATTGTTTGACCCCAAAATATTGGGCTTGGACTTAGAATTACCAGCCGAAACGAAGCCAGCAGAAGAGATGGAAAAGCATATGGGAAAATACATGCATGTTACATGTATACACATTTATCGAAAGTGAAGTTCGGTCCGGACAAATCAACAGAAATATTTAACGAATAACAAGTGTGTTGCTGGAACATAATTTGAAGAACATTGAGAGCCATATCAACACCGAAAGCAGAGCCAATCTGTTGTATTCGGAACGGATGCTGTGGAATTAGTTTCCTAATAGCAAAGGGTCTCCGGTGCATGCATTGTACACTAATTAGCCTTATGGTGCATGAACTCCGCCAAGTTTATTATCCCTAGCCCAAATTTGATGGCTTTAGATGGAGTATTTGTCTGCCAAATTTGCCATGATGGCTGAAGACTGTGTATCAAATTAAATTAATCATCCTTTTGAGGTGCAACTATAATTCTCTTGTTCGCGAATAGTTCCTCCATCTTTTTGGCTCCACTCCGCTGTATCCACGGCATGGCAGCGCGCAGTTGGCACATGCAGGCTTTTTAGTATGGTATCTGTTCCCTGGTGCAGTAACAATTGCCCAGATACTCTAAACTGTACGTGAGCAGAACATCACTTTGTCACAAAACAAAAGGAAAATTTATACTATTGAGATTTGTACATGGAACTGGATGTTTAACAGTGACATAAATTTTACAAACAAGTAACTCTGCTTTGACCCTGGTCCCTGGATATTTGGATTCCGACGACATTATATGTTCCTCAACAAAATCTTGGTCCTATATATGTCATTGCTGACCACATACACATTCTGTTGCTTACTAGATGTTCATCCCCTTTACTTCTAAACGTCACACCACTCTCGGGTTCAACTTGAACAACACAAAAATCATTCATTTTTAACAATTACATGCATGTGTGTTCAATGGATCCTAGATGAATCACTTTGGTTGGGATATCGGAGTTACAACACCATTCATATAGATTGAAAAATAATAACAATTATGCTATGCTTAAAATGAAGTGTTAATTCAGCATGTTCTGAGTTTTTTCTTTTATTATTTTAGAAAGTACTTAAATTTTATTAATCGACACGATTTATTTATTCTTTTCTGCAAAATAATACTACCATTTTTTGTCCAAAAGACCACCCGAAGAATACAACTACTTAATTAGCTTTCTTCATTGTATAATCCATACATAGAAAATATGCATTCACATGTTTGGACTATATGTGATTCCAGAATAAAAACACATGCAAGGAAGGATTCACGAGGAAGGGTTTCTGCAGAAGAGGAAGTCAATGTTTATATAATTATGTGACCAATAAGCAAGATTTTGAAGACAATGTAAGAAGATTAATAATTTAAGTACCATTAATTTTTGGAGTCTGTTCTCGTGATGTTATGGAAACTGCCACCCAATGGGTTTTTTTTTTTTTTTTTGAGAAAAATAATTTTTAATTCAATAGACAAACACTTTAACTAAATTGGAACTTTGAAGGGAAATTAAAGGACGCAAGTGCCCTCTGTCTTATTCAGTCGGTTAATAATGAGCACTGTAACCTTTGAGAAAAACATGTTTAAAGACTAAAGTAGCTTTAGCAATAAAATAAAATTAGATAGAAACAGTTTAAAAAACAAAAGGGTAGAATAGTAGAATTACAAGAATCTGATGTACCGAGTGAAACGACAAAAGGCCTGACCTGACCATTAGCGTAGCAGAGTAGCCAGGTAGCAGCGCTTTTGTAGGCCCCAAGCCCTGCCACAAGGAGACAAATTGAATCTCCGACGTTACTTCACAAGCAACACTTACCCACATACACACACACACACTTACTCAAATCGGGTGCCTCATCAACATCAAGGAACATGGACTTCTCCTCATTTTTCAACATCTATTCATTACGATTAGACCATTCAAACATTTATTACCCAGACATATATATGATATACATGCTACGACCTACTACAAAAAATATTGTTCCCGTGAAATGAGAGAGACCAGGCAACAGAGATTTGAGAGAAGCAATGCCACCCATGGCCGAACTGACCCATTCCCCGTTTCCCACTGCGTAAATTGTTATCTCACGTATACACGCGCGTGCTCGCGCACGCATGCACATGTACATGTGTAAATGTGTGTGTGTGTGTGTGTGTGTGTTTTCTTCTCTCTCTTCCCTTGATTCCCTTTCGTGAGTATTCTTTTTTGACCGTCTTTTAGTCTCCCACTTTCCCAACTTCGCTGACCAGAAAAGACACCATTAACTCCTCTAACCAGCTCGCGGACCCATAAACAATTTAAATCCAAAATGGAAAAATATATATATAAAAACCCAACTATATAATATATAGAACGAAATTACAAATCACACCCACAGTATATAATTAAATTTGAATTGAGCCAAATTATTGGTGTTGTGTTGTCACGAGTTGGGGAGATCAGGCACTGACTTTTGAATGGTAGCTAGCTAGATACAAAGATATGATTCTTGTTTTCACTTTCAAAGAAACATGCATAAAAGCTTTACAACAGTACTTTGCGGGGATAGAGAGATTTAAACTTCATCAACTCATCACCAGTCACCATTCATCATCCCACCCACCGATCAATGAGAGAGAGACCGACCCAGATAACTCTTCTTCTTACCCTACTACGTACATACAACTTGTCCAAAACTAAAATTAAAATTATAAAATAAACAAATAAAACTTTTTTTTTTTTTTACATAGAAACAAGATACGCTACTGATAAGGCCTGATATTTGATAATAATATCAATTCCGAACCAAATTTCCCGCCTTTTTGGTTCAGTGTTCAGTGAACCAAGATTCTTCCTATTCTATGGCTCAAAGCTGCCATCTTTTCCTTGATCCGATGATTTTCTGGATAAATCAAATTTCTGATGAGACGGATCGCTCACCGACCTTGCTAACAAAGAAGACTCGGAATCTGTGTGTGAAAAATGCACACAAGAATAAAATATAAATGAAATATTATTTATTATTCACATTTTCTTTATAAAGAAATCGAAGAAATTAATTAGTACCTCTCGAGGCATTGAAGGATCGCTTGCAATGCAAAATAGCGCTTTGAATCCCATCCTGTTGCTGAAGCAGTGAATCATCTCTCCTCGAAGTAACAACTCCGGCCGGTGCGGCAGCCACAGCCGACGAAGCCGATCGGCTCTTCCCTAAATGCTTGCACACAACTTTAAGCCTTTCCGGAATATTCGCTTGCTTTTGACTCTTGAGTTGAACAAAAGTTTCACCAGCGACCTCCGCATCCGGCAGAGGGCTCTTCTCAGCCGTTGATTTAGGCTGATTCGGCTTTTGACCAGCTGTTGAGAGCGTTGACTGGACGGACTTTGTAACGGCGCCTGAGTTTAACTGACCTGAGAACTTCAGTTTCGAAACTCGCACGTATAGAGGCTTAACCTTTTTCAAGTACTTTTGCATGACATCTTTGGAGAACTTCTTCTCCTCTGAATCTTCAGCATTGTGTTTCTGCGACTTCCTTGAACTGTTGTTGTCTCTCGTGAACAAGGACATAATTGGAACTTCCTCCACTTTGAATTTGACCGTAAAAAACTTGCTTTGCTTGTCTTTTTCAGCTTCTTGTTTCTGTTGTTGTTGTTTCGGCGGCGACGGCGGCGGCGGAGGAGTATCAGCAACGGCGGCCGCAGTGGCATCAACAGATCCGTTGTTTTTCTCTGAGACTTTTTCAGTGGCATTTTGTTTGGTTTTTTTGAAACCTAACATGGAGACTCGAAACTTGGTTGCCGATTTCAACAGGGAGACTGGAAATTGCGGCTTGGAATTAGGCTCGGCCGCCGAGTCGAATACGAGAGAAGAAGGCTCAATAGGCACAAGCTTTCCTTTAAAGAACAAGTCATCGGACGGAGAAAGCGTGAGATGCTGATCCGTACGGTCGTTGCCGCTTGAATTAGAAGAAATCGTGAAGTTGAACTCTCCTTCTTCGTCCGTAATTTCGTCTTCAGAGCCAACGTCGTCGTTTTCGTCCCCGTTGTTTCTGCCAACTACTTGTTCTTCTCCATCATCTTCATCTCCATCTTCTTCGGCTTCATCATCTTGATCTTGAACAGCAAACTCCAAGTCGAAAAAGGGACCGTCGTCGTGGTCGTCGTCGTCAGTCTCCACCGCCGCGTGGTGAGTACTGACTGCTGTCACAATAGTAGTGGTGGTGGTAGTGTTGCGTAAAGTAGCACCACCGTCGCCACCAGTGACAAAGCCGGCGCCAGCGGCGGTGCCGCGCCAGTACTTGAGCAAGCTGAAAGCTTCCATGCTTGGGAGAGCCAGAATAGTAGTGACTAGTGAGGTTGAGCTAGTGAAGAGATAGGAGATATTCGGTGGTGGTTGCTTTTATTAGATATTAGGTAATTAGATATGGTGGTGGTGGTAAAAGGGAAAGTAAGAAGGGGGAAAAGGAGATGAGGAATGAGGAGGGGATGGTGTGGGTTAATGGAGGGAATGGTGTGGGTTAATGGAGGGAACAGACTAGTACTGAAAAATTGGTGACAGAGTCAGCAGAAATGGTAAGGCTTTTCATTTATTTTTGATCTTTGCACACAGAGAGGGGGATCGCTTTTAATTTGTCTGCTAATGTAAGTAATACGTGTTGCAGGTCAGTCATGTGAGTGCAGTCTGCAAGTCAGATATTGATACTGACGATTGAGTGCTATTATTATTTGTAACTCAAGGCAAGTGTTGTTACTACGTCCACTCTACCTATATACGCACACATACATGCACACATACAGGTTTGGTTTGGTTTTATTTTAATTAAACGGACAACTACGCTTTTACCTTTTTAGACATATCCGATTTCGAAAGCGAAGAGGAAAAGAAAAGAAAAGAAAAGAAAAGAAATTAAGAAAGTGAAAATGAGTAACCAATAATTGCGTTTTTTTGTGCAGTTTTTCCTTAATCCTAATGCAGAATTGTGTGTTTTTTGTTAGGATTTCTACCATTGACGATGATGAAATGAAACTATTGTGACGTGATTGGGCTGGAGGAAACTTCCTGGTTGGAGAGCTAGAGAAAAGTAAGAAAAAGGAAAGTCTTACGTAGAAGTGGAATGAAGCCAGCTACAGTCACTGACACAGTTTACGCTGAAGGCTGAAGGTAATGGGCACGTTGCCGGTCAGCCCAGTCTTGTATTTGAATTGGCCCTTGTAAGCTTTGACTTGCAAGATTTTTCTCTTGAATTGCCCTCTCAAATCTCAATGACTCAGTCCAAATTGATATCTGTAATGTAAGCCAACCGAGTCGCTTTCTTTTGAGGATGTGTGATGTGTTTTAACCAAGACCGAGAAAAGGCTGCCACACGACACCAATGCTTGCTTTCGTTTTAGAACTGATATATAATAATAGCGTACTTGTATACTTACTGTCCATCTGCCTAGGCCTCACTGAAAGCTTTCTCTTTCATTCAACCGTCGAGTCGAGTGGGAGAGAAGATATATCATAAATAATAATATAGTTGATGGCAACCGTCGGATGATGAGTTGGCTGTTGACGTACCCATGTTACAAGTTAGGGTCCCCGGAGAAGGGGTCTAACAACTACTGTATCGTCTTCTTTCAATTCAATGTGCCTTACTAGTAGTACCTTTGCTCTTTAATTAATCAGTTACCATTGCCACACTGGAGTAGTGGACCACTTCAACCTTTTTGAGTTATAGGCTTCAGCGAAAATTGGGTTTCATGAAAAACTAATTCAAGATTCAATTATGCCTCCATTAGTGTGCAGAAGAGTCAATCAATTGGAAAGCAAAAGCCTGGAGATTTATAGAATCAAATGGATTGACGTGGAGTTTGAGGTTTGAACCAGCCATTTCCACTTTATAGCTAGGTCGAGTTACTGAAACAGCAGCCTAAGTAAAATCCTCTTCTATGTTTAATATTATTATTATTATTATTATTATCAAAAGGAAGAAGTGATTGGGCAGGTCTGCATGCTATGTTTTTGCCAACTTTTCTAAAGGGTAGCATTCTTTTCAAAAAGCGAGTCAAAGAACCTACTCCCTACACCACGGTGCTTTTCCCCAACTTCAGCATTAGTGCCCACTGCCATGCAACTAAATTTTTAATAAATATATGTCCTACCTTTATATATATATATATATATATCCGCACATTTGCGTAATGCGTTTTGCCAACTACTATTATATACTTTCAATGTTGCCTCTAAATCACCACAAATGAATAAATTAAAGTTGAAAACAAAACTACTATTTAAGAAACTATTTATATATATATATATAATTGAGATAAGCAACGTTAAATCTGGTTTGATGTATCGTATTATAATTGAATGGGTAAAGCGAATTGGTTTATTGGTGTTTTTGTTTTTGTTTGAATGAAGGTTTTCTTTTAAAAAATATATACATTAAAATTTTTTTAATTTCTTTTCGAACATTTTGAGCCAATAAATAAAAGATTATAAATTATTTGGTAAAGCATAAGTGTTTCTTTTCTTTTCTTTAAAAGAAAAAAAAAATTGAGCGCAATAGCTTTTGCATCTTATCCATTAAGATACACTGATTTGTTATAATTTGTCTTGTTTAGGTAGTAGGATACTTTAATCTTGAAACATGTCCCACCTTCATACATACTGCCGATAGATTAATCTGAATGTTTTTGAAAACTGAAAAGAATATTGGTTTTGTCTCGAACAAAAAATACTCCTATGAAAATCATCATTATGGTAATCACAAGTTCGGCATTTTTGTGCCATTTGCTTTCTCTTTGAGATAGAGGGTGGCCCATTTATCGTTTTCTTTTTCATCTCTTATTGTCGACGCCAATGAGAGTCCCTCTTCCACTTTTATTGTTTCCAGCCGCAATAATTTTTAAGGTCCGGCTCCTTATTTTATTTTATTTTATTTTTGTCGTACATTGTGGTTGCAACGCTCGTCAAGAATGTCCTATAGCCAGACACAGCTCAGCGCATTATTTATGCTCTCCTCAAATAATACTCTGACAAATGTACATTTATTTTGAAAACAGCTAGCTCATCATAAACGAGATTAAAAGAATTTGTAATATACGGCTTAATTTTTCATTGAGAATGTTTCTTACAAGACTTTATCCCCCTCTTTACAGCAATAAAGTGGTGGTAAAATGTGAAACCAAACTCTAAATTAGTATGAGAAAGGTTAAAATGCCCAGAAGCCAGCTCCTCGAAATCCGAGAGATGTTAGTGCTTTATGAAAGAATGAAGATCCTACTCTACTTATCTTGTTAATTAGGATGACTGTGATTTATTTTTTCACTTTAACACCCACAAAAAAATTAAATAGTTAAATGCAAGATGAATAGATGATCTCAATCGAATCATAAATGAAGAGCTTACCGAATAAATTTCATTACCGTCCTCAAAGATTAGTTTATGCAAGGGAAAGTACATTGGTTAAAACAAGTTTAAACCACTGGCTCTGTGGATTTTGCAGGCAACTGGAATCATCTCCAACACAAATGCACTTGGTTGTTACTACTTGAGAAGAGTTAGTTGGAGATACCTGCAAGCATAGTAACTCTCCTCCATGTTCGTCATCTTTGGTAGCTAAATGCAGCTTGGAACTTGAAACCAAGCTCCATGCACTTTGGTTGCTCTGGCAGTCATTTGACAGCATTGGTGGGAGCCCATCGCCCACAACCTTAAGGCAGAGAGATCTGTCCATCAACCTGATTGGAGTCCCATCGCCACCGTAGCTCCAGCGGCTAAATGGGCCTCTATTGCTAGCATAAAGTTCATTTCTTGCATTTGCATTAACACAGTTGCCGCTCAGTGGATGAAATATTATGTAGGATGTTCTTGTACGGCTTGTAGTTGGAACTGAAATAGACAAGTTTCACATCTCCATCAGTGTGTACAACACATTAGTAGTATCTAGCTAGTAAATTAGTTAACCATACCGTGAGTCTTTGTCTGCAGAAACCTAAGCCTTTCTAAGAAGTTGGGATTTCTCGGACGCTGCCATGTAGAATCCAAAGCTCCGAAAGTCTCCTCCGCCCCCTTTAGGCCTCCTCTCAAATAATAGCTTCCTTGGAGAGCCCATAAGGCCCAGTCCAAGTCTGTCTCAGCAGCATATGCCATTAAGCAGGTCATGTACAAATTGTCCGCGAGGTTTACTTCTCTCTGATCAAAGCCAAATTCACTCAGAACAAGAGGAGCCGGGTTCTTACGAGTGGTGAGAAAAACCGCTCTGTTGATAAACGATTGGGTCACTTTGTAACAAACTATGTTCGTTGGTTGTGTTTTCCACATGTTCTGGTCTTGGCTAAATGAGTACCAGTGTATCTCATACACTAACTTGTTATCCAAGTCTAATGCCAAGGGGCTTTTCTGTAAAAAGCGGAGGTCTAAGTCAAAATTTAGGCCCGAAACAAAAACAAGGACGTGTGGGTTTCTTTTGTGCACCACTCTTGCTCCTTCGCTGATGTATTTGTACCAATCAGGCTCATTTTGGCGTGGACCACGTAGTTCATTTCGCAAGCTTATAGCCACCACCTACAGTATAATAAGATGTATCAATTAACTTACATATAAAATTAGTTGACTGTCCATACAATCTTTTTAGTTTGATTTTAACATTAGTGATCGAACATGGAAGATTATAATTTAAGATTATGTAATATTTTTCAAATCAAAATCTTAAATTTGTTAAAGTCTGTAAAAATTAGTAAACCGTGCAGTTTAATAATGGAATGTAATAGTATTATACTATTAAATTACACAATTTAATAATTTTTCTAAACTTTAATAAAGTCTAAAATCCTCGACCAGGTGGGCAATTCTCATATTGACTTTTTTAACCCCTACCTTCTTAAGGTTTGAACTCAAACAAAATTCTTTAAAAATCGCTTGGTCAAACTCTAGGGACAAGATCTTGTAATATCTAAAAGTGAAAATTTAGTGCACCTGACGTTTCTCCTTAAAGCGATCGGCCACGAAAGATAAACCTTTCATCCATTCATTCGGATCAAAGTACCGATCACCAAAGAAACCATTCCCGTCGGTATTAGAACAACACCAATCTGGCTTGCTAATGTGGTTATCAAGCAACACCATGATACCTTGTGCTCCAAGTTCACCAACTACTGCTTCATAAGCTTGAATGTGCGTCATGTTCAAGATAAAAGGATTGTTCTTGGAAATCCCTTGCTTGGCCTCTTTCAAGTCCAGTGAATCAAGTGTTTGTGAGACGCTAATATGACCATAGTTGGGACGAGTGAACATGAAAGTTGACCAAGTGAGACGAACACAATTGAAATGCATCTTGACCACAGCTGCCACGATTTCACCTAACGGCTTCTTGTCAAGTCCTTCAGCTAGCATGGGCTGCAAATGAGCGGGCCAGTTGACACAGGCTAACTTCACTCGTTGCCCTGTAGATGCATTGATAATCCATCTCTTGTTTGTTGAGAGAGGGAATGAATAAGTAAACGATACCAATGAGAGCAGAAAAATTGCCTGCAAACTTTTCTCCAGCATCTTCTCTGCAGCCTCTACAAAGATATCAGATGTTTTGCCAAGTATTCATGCTCTTTTCTTTGCCACCAAATTTAAAGCAATGACTCACCATGACTAGCAGCATGGCAAAAACATATAGCGCCCCGTGATGGGGAGATATTTGGCAAGCATAGAAACGTGATATTCCATTTGTCTGGCTGATTTTAACTTAACCAAGTATAGATGTTCGCTTGTATGTACATTTTGATATCATATATGTAACAATTTGTACAGCGCACTACAAGTTTGTATTTTGAAATAACTCTTCGCATTTCATTAATTAGGAAATAATGATATTAATTGGCAGCAAAGACCCAGTTGTGACCCATTTATATTTCATGATAAGATAAAACAGAACATTTACTGAACACTGAACAGCAGGGCAATGATTTTTTTTTTTTTTTTGATTACATGAGACTATTGCTCAAATTACAGTTCAAATTACAACTCATATTACATGAGAGTATAATTGATATGTACAATCATATATTTATACTGAGTCCTATTGATATGAATGCTGATATGACACTGCTCAGATTTTTAACCCTCTCAAATATTCGAGGGATGTCAAACTCCCATCCTGGGAGAAAGACTGTCTTCACTCGAGCTCAAGGGCTCCAAGGAAGAATATTTAAATTAAACCCCTACAATGCAACTGCGGAGGCTCGAACCCCTTCCCTCACATTTGTGAGGGAGGGGCTCTAGCCACTTGGGCTAAACCCAAGTGGTTAGGGCAATGATTTAATACTGCCATAATTAGAGGAAATTGTGAGGGGAAAGAGAGAGAAGAGAGAGAGAGAGAGAGAGAAAGATAAAAAATAATCAATTACGAATACTTCAGTTTTATCTAACAAGATGACAATAGGATTATAGAGCACTTACATATGTACAAAATGTTAACTGAACCTTAATAAAAATATGCCCAAAACAAATGAGTTTAATTTTCGTTTTTGAAATTCACCCAAAACGACGACGCTTTTAAGTGTGATTTTGTTTCCCAATCATTTTTCCATTTCATGGAAGTCACGTTTGCAAGCAATACAAGAGATACATGCTAGCTTTTACTTCATATGCACCCAACTGCATAGCTTCGTTGACCATTGAAGGCAGAGAATCTATATAAATGATTCTATTTCAGAATGTAGTGCGATACTACATTGTCCTCATCTGCAAATTTTCGCGCTCTCTTGTTTCATCCTTCCACAAGACACACAAGAATTCATTATTTACACCACGCCGACAAGGATGCATTAGTCGGTCGACTTAGAAGAAAGAGTGAAGTTATGGGATGGGGCCCCAAATGATTCTATTTCAGAATGTAGTGCAAATACTACATTGTCCTCATCTGCAAATTTTCTCGCTCTCTTGTTTCATCCTTCCACAAGACACATAAGAATTCATCATTTACACCACGCCGACAAGGATGCATTAGTCGGTCGACTTAGAGTGCAGATTATTTAGGGACTCAGAAGAGTTGATTAGCTGCAATGTTTTGTGATACTACTAATTGCCATTACTAACAGGGAAACCACAAGAAATCCACAATAAAATGTCCATAGTATAAGTAATCGATCACATACCATACACATTTGACATTGCCAAGATTCTCATAAAATTACGTGAAGACAAAAAAGCAAGGAGCATTTCATTAATATTCCATCCCATATTACAGAAAATATGCTTAATAGGAAGGAATATACATATATGTGTGTGAGTATTTCTATTTTAAACTCAATTGTTCTCAAGAAAACATCACTTTTGTGAACCCTAGAAAAGCATGTCTTGTTAGCCATGTACACACTAAAATATGATGTTTTGAAGAAACAGTACAATAGAAAAGAGTGATCTCTGACAGTTTGTGTGACTTGGTAGCAAAGCAAGATCAGAGGCAAAAATATAAAAGTAAAAAATAATCACTAACTGGATTAATGAGGTACACTCTTAATCGGAATCTGCTCCGCTTAACCACAAACCCACTGCAGCCTATTCAAATGGGATAAAGAAGAATGATGGTTGGAGAGATAAAACTAAATTCGCAATTCCTAATCTGGTATTACAAGATTATGACTGTGTGATGAAGAAATGGGACCTCACATCTTCATATACTCATAGTCCGGTTAAACCTGGAGATTGATTCATTAACCATAGTTTCAAGAATTGCTGAGGTACTTATTTTGATTTCTTTTGATCAGAAACCCTGCCTCCCGCAATCTTACAGACAGGCTCGTCCTTTGACCGAAGAAGCTTTAATGCTGGATGAACCTTGAGGTCTCCTGCTAAAATTTTCTGTTCCACATCCAACTCACTTAGATCGACATCAATATACGGAGGGACAATGTCTGCTGGACAAAGGAACTTAACAGTCCTCTTGATAGTATTCAAATAACCCCCTGCAAAAATTACATAAATATTAAATACTGTACAGGTTAAAGCAACAAACATCAACTAGATCAAGTAACAAAATTTAATTACGGAAACTAAATCAATGATTAAAAACTAGTAAAACTTTCATTGAAGATGGCACTGGGAAATAAGGTGCATTGTCACTCGAGCATTATAAGGAGTGAGTTAAACTATTTGAGGTAGCAGCACACATGCTCTGTGAAAAAGTAATAGACATCTCATTTCATTACTAAACTGAGCTTATCATTTTTTGCTGCTAAAGCTCTGCAGTCTTGAATAACCCAACATCATTTAACACATTTACACTAAGTTTTATTAACTTGAAACATCCTTGTAATTTCTAAAGAAAAATCACCATTGTTTAACAAGTTTCTCATCAGCATCTCCAACAATGAACCAGAATTCCAAGGTTCAGACAAACGAACTGTACAAGCTGTCCTGAAAAAAGACAGTCAACTATTTATGATACTAAATGAAAAAGGCCCAGGAAAGAAAAAAAAAAAAAAGTCTAAATGAAGGTATACAATCCTTTCTTTTGTGGATGGAAACCTACAACCATATGATATACTCAATTTCATAATCTTGTGCTATGACAATGGGTTTAAGTGAAATGCGTGGGAGCTAAACTGATGAAATAGAAGTGAAATTTAATGCTCTAAGCTAAATATGATTGTCCAAAGACATGTATCCTTAAACGAATGGAACCTACAAATACAATTACGCCCACCAACAAATTATACAGAGAATGCAACTAAAGGGAACAATCCATGGAACTGCAGAAGAAAATACAATTGATAATCTATTATTAAAAAACAATTGCATTACTCCATACCTTTTCTTAGACCAGGGGACACATCATCTCCTCTAAAGACAAGTGGAACATCAATCTTCAGCAAAGCTTCTGGAGGTGCCCTTAAGAAGGTCACATTAAGTGGTGCATCCGTGCCAGAATGTAGATGTACCTGATGCATTCAAATAAAATTAAAGCAAATATTAGAGACAATAAATATACCAAAAATCAAAACTTTCACTCACAAAATTTCATTTTATTAACCTATCAATCTAAAAATAAAGTTATCAAAATAAGTTTTGATTAGAAATTACTCATTTTCCACACATAACAAAAAAAAAGAACAAAAAAAATAAAAGAGAGAGAGAGAAACCTTTCTGGGCAGGACCCGGACTTTTTCAATGAGGTCACCGGAGCCAAACTCCGACCTAACTTCAAGATCAAATAATCTAGAAACGAAAAACGAGCGACCTAAATGGCCAACGAGCTTCCTGATCTGATTAGTCTGGACAGAAATGAGGCGTTTATTCCCTCCATGTTGGCCGTCTTCTTGCTCGAAAACGATGCTGGGCACTCGTCCCGCCTTTCTCTCCTTCACTGAGACCCTCGTGCCGGGGGAAGCTCGTGGGATTGCGAGGATTGTCTCATCGTATCTTGGGTCGGGTCTTGGGAGCCCGTCGAGATAGGTTAGCGGGGCTGAAGGATCGTCGGGTAGTATGGCGGCCGCCGCTTGCGAGAAGCAACGGAGTTGCAGGTTTAGGCTTTTGGACAGCGTTGATCGGGTGATTTTGATCAACATGGCTGTTGTATTTGGAAGATTAACGGAGGTTTTTGGAGGTCGCTGCTGTTTGTTCAGCGAGTATGCTGCCAGTGTCTGAGGTTTACGGGTGGGAGTAGTGAAATTTTGTTTGCCTGCAGTATGTTGTTATTGGGCCTACAATTTATTGGGCTCGACCTGACCCGACTTGAGCCCGCATTTAATATGGACAAGAGCGCACATGGGACCCAGCGCATATTCGTCAAGATATACCGGCTATAAGTCCCTAAACGATCTAATCCACCCACATATGAAAATTTAAAAAAACGCTGCCCTTGCTTGAATGACATAAATGTCCTCTATCCACAAGAAGTACGGAGACACGACCCGGCTATATTGGTAAAATCGATAAAACATTGCATGAGAACTAACCCACCGGCTCCTCCAATTGTTGAAGACTTGAAACTGAAGTCTCTCAAGTGCTCCTGCTTCCTCAGGCCTTTCAGGAACGAAACTTTGAGCTCAAAAATTAGTTTCTCTTCAACATCAAATGAGGTAATTTTGATGCCACCCACCCCCTAGCTCTGTTTCTTTTTTCATTTACCTTTCCCAGCAATGCTTTGCTTTCTGTCCATCTGATCTGTATGTAGAATATAGTTGATTTATGGTTACTGCTTTCTGTTTTTCACTTTCTATTCGTATTATCTTTCTCAAATTTTATTTGAATTTTTGTTTACCATCCATATGGTCGAACATATTAATAAATAATAATAATTTCTAGCTTAATTGAGTACGCATGGTGAAAGTCCTCTGTGGTAAGTTGCATCGATGGCGATGAGGATTTTCAATAAGGGATTTATAACAAATTTAGATCGATTTTTTCAGTACTGAATTTACTGAAGGCATTGAAAACCCAAAGTGATACTATAAGGATTGGATTCTGTGTAAGACATCGATGTTTATCCACTATACTATAATCACAGTATTTATGTTAATGTGATTTCATTTGGGTTTGATCTGATCTTCTGACTTTGTTGTGCAATTCTGTATTTATGTTCCATTTTTTTCTGAAAATTGGAAACAAAGGGAATTTTACGGATGGGACATTGACTTGCAAGTTCAAGTGTTGACTTGTAGTAATATTGAAGGAAGAAAAATGATGTTCTTGTTACCATATTAGTTCCTCGATTCCGGTAATGCAAATTAAATGAGATAGAAGGCACTATAAGGGAGTATCTGCAAGCTAAGTTCAACTAGTATAGGTGGTTACATTTCCTCCTTGCAAGCAACAATTACTGAGATTTTTCTTCCAATATGTGAAAACCGGAGTCCAATCTTTCGCTTTGACAAGCGTCATGCTGCAATCGCATTGTGGAAAATAAGAATTCAGGAGGATTATCTGAGGGATGTGTGGCATTATAGTGCAGATAGAAAAGGTTGTGAATCTTTTATGGTTGTTGAGCAATTCCTGTCTTTCTTTTGTTAGGTAGCACTGTATAATGAGTAACCTTGAGCCAGAAGTTTGCAATCCTTACTTTCAAACTCTTCATATTCCCCTCTTCCCCCACATGCGACGAATGTAATTCATAGAACCACTTGGACTCTAGCCAATTATTCATATTCATTACTTCGTAGGTGATTTTTCTAGATGTTAAGCTAATTGAGCATGCTGATAACTGTTAGCATTTCTGCATATAAGGATTCTAATTTCAATAAGTATATTAGAAATTTGTCCATAAGAGGTGATGCAGAATTCGGGTTCTGAGTAGTGTTGGTATAGAACATTCAGGCTCTCATTTAGTGTTGTGGGCGGAATGCGGAATCAAACGAATCAAATAATCACAGAAAAATAAAGGTCACAAGAATTATGTGGTTCGGTAATTATGCCTATATTCACATGAGAAAGAGAAAAATAATTGTATTACTAACAATTATTGGAGTACAATATTTGAGTAATGAAAACCTTACTTCTCAAAACTCAAATACACCAAAGCACTATCACACACACTTTCCAATTGCTCACACTCTCAGAACTCTATAATTGTTTCACTTGCAATTTCTCTTAAACTCTTAAATTTGTAGGATTTCAAACAAATGAAGAATGCTTAGCTATTTATAGGAAAAATGTTGGCACTATTCATGAAACAAATATCAAGAAAACCGCATTCCAAACGCGTCCAAACTATGTACAAAAGGTGTCCAAACCATGTGTGTAGCGAAGCCACCATGCAACTTTGACTTTTCAACAAATCTCCACATCGGCGAAAATTATCCAAATCTGAGCTGATTGACAATGATCCTCCAACATACGCCACAAAGTCATTGCACACTCCTCGTCTTTCACTAAGTATTTCATCTCCTTGGTCAAATAATATCTGATCTGACCACAAGCTTTCTCGTTTATACGATCTTAAGTTTCTTCATCATATAAGTGTCTTTTATTTTTTAAAACAACATAGAGAGCAATTTGAATAAGAGCATCCATAACTTTGTGCCTCCACACGACGAAGTTGATTTTCCCATTAAACTTTTCAACATCGATCTTTTGGCCTCTTACAATAGGTGCTGAATGATGAGGTGACAAATCTTGCCTCTGGGAATACCCCTCCGGTCTAGAACTTGTAGTAGCTTTTTCTAGAACAATTTGTACTCTAATAAATTTGTTGAAAAGTCAAAGTCGTATGATGGCTTCGCTACACACACGGTTTGGACGCGTTTGGAACGCGGTTTTCTTGATATTTGTTTCATGAATAATGCCAATATTTTTCCTATAAATAGCTAAGCATTCTTCATTTGTTTGAAATCCCAAAAATCTGAGAGTTTAAGAGAAATTGCAAGTGAAGCAATTCAAGAGTTCTGAGTGTGTGTGTGATAGTACTTTGGTGTATTTGAGTTTTGAGAAGTAAGGTTTTCATTACTCAAATATTGTTTTCCAATAATTGTTAATAATACAATTATTTTTCAATTACTCCCGTGGACGTAGGCATAATTACCGAACCACGTAATTCTCGTGTCATTTTTATTTTTCTGTGATTATTTGGTGCACTTGATTCCGCATTCCGCGCACAACAAGTGGTATCAGAGCACTTGATTCCCCATTCCACTCACAACAAGTGGTATCAGAGCCAACCGTTTGTACTTGGGGGGATACGGTATTGTTCACATATACGATATTATTCCCGTATACAATATTGTTCACGTATAGTACTATTCACGAATACAGTGCAGACGACCATTTGTACTTGGGAAAATAGTTTATTGTAAGTAGTGTATATTTTTGCATGTATAAAAAAGTTCTGTTAACAAGGCGATAAGAGCCTAATGAGTCTGAGCTTTAAGTGGGACCGTTGTGACCCCTCCATTCTCCTGAAAATTTTCATAGTACATTTATTCACACGAAATTAACATCATAGATGTTATTTTTTAAGTGGAAATAATTCGTTGAGAAAATGGCAGAAGGTGAAACTTTCAGAATTAGGGAGAGATATACCGAAACTATTTCATGAGACACTTCAGGTGTGAGATGAAATTTGTCAAATTACCATTTAGCACCTGTTATGAGAAGCCAAAAGATCGATGTTGAAAAGTTTGATGGGAAAATCAACTTCGACATGTGGAGATTTTTCAAATTACCATTCAGCACCTGTTATAGGCCAAAAGATCAATGTTGAAAAGTTTAATGGGAAAATTAACTTCGACATGTGGAGGAGCCGTATGGTGGCTTTGCCACACACACGGTTTGGACATTTTTTGTACACGGTTTGGACGCTTTTGGAATGCAGTTTTCTTGATATTTGTTTCATGAATAATGCAAACATTTTTCCTATAAATAGCTAAGCATTCTTCATTTGTTTGAAATCTCAAAAATTTGAGAGTTTAAGAGAAATTGCAAGTGAACCCATTCTAGAGTTCTGAGAGTGCTTTGAATGTATTTGGGTTTTGGGAAGTGAAGTTTTCATTACCCAAATATTGTACTCCAATAATTGTTAATAATAAAATTATTTTTCTCTTATGCCCGTGGACGTAGGCATAATTGCCAAACTACGTAATTCTTGTGTCATTTATTTTTTAGAACAACATCGAAATTGATTTGAATAAGAGGATTTATAAACTCGCGTCTCTACATGTCGAAGTTGATTTTCCCATCAAAATTTTCAACATCGATCTTTTGGCTTCCTATAACGGGTGTTGAATGACAATTTGACAAATCTCACCTCACACCTGAAGTATCTCCTGAAATAGTTTCGGTAGATCTTTCCCCAATTCTGGAAATGTCACATTCTACCATTTTTTCAACGAACTATTTCTACTTAAAAAACAACATGTATAATGTTAATTTCGTGTGAATAAATGTAACAGGAAAGTTCCCAGGAGAATGGAGGGATTACAACGGTTCCATTTAAAACCCATACTCATTAGGCTCTTATCGCCTTGTTAACAAAACTTTCCTACACATGCAAAAATACACACTACTTACAATAGACTGTCTCCCAAGTACAAATGGTCATCTGCATTGTATTCGTGAATAGTACCGTACATGAACAATATTATATACGGGAATAGTATCGTATATGTGAACAGTACCGTATCCCCCCAAATACAAATCGTCGGCTCTGATACCACTTGTTGTGCGCGACATACGGAATCAAGCACACCAAATAATCACAGAAAAATAAAATGGACACAAGATTTACGTGGTTCAGCAATTATGCTTATGTCCACGGGAGCAAGAGAAAAATAAATGTATTACTAATAATTATTAGAGTATAATATTTAAGTAATGAAAACCTTACTTCCCAAAACTCAAATACACCCAAAGTATTCTTACACACAGTCTCCAATTGCTCACACTCTCAAAACTCTAGAATTGCTTCACTTGCAATTTCTCAGGTTCTTAAATTTTTGGGATTTCAAATAAATGAAAAATGCTTAGTTATTTATAGGGAAAATGTTGGCACTATTCATTTAACAAATATTAAGAAAATCGTGTTCCAAACGTGTCCAAACCGTGAACAAAAGATGTCCAAACCGTGTATGTGGCAAAGCCACCATACGACTTTGACTTTTCAACATTTGGGACTCCGTCAGTTAGGCTCATACAATATCCTTACTTCCCTAGTTTCAATTTCCTCTGCTTTCTAGAGGCATAGATGAATATCGAGAGGAACCGGCAATGTCACAAAAGGTACATATGAATTAGCAGTATGCAATCTCATGCACCGTGTTGAGAAGTTGACTCTTACGTATCCAATGTCCTGTTTGAAAACTTTGGTCTTCTTTGCCCATTGATCATAGGAATGAAATGGGTTTCTCTGTCATACTACTCATAACCATTCAAATAGTTTACCACATAGCCTTATTAGTTGTTGTGTGCCACACACCATCTTTTGCTTTACTTTTCTATTTAGCTTATAGAATTAACCTCACAAGTACTTAGCAAAAATAAGAGTGGTCAGGCATTCCCTGTTATTTTAAGTCAAAATCTTGATTATTTTTAAAGCCTTCTAATCTCTTGCACTCTTTTTATAGTACCATCATCAAGACCTTTGTCACCTAGTGTTATGAAGTTGGTTGAGTTCATTTAATGTAAAACTTACTAGCCATAAGTTAATATAAGCCAGATCTGCATTCCCATCTCTTGTACTCAGCTTTCGTCGATTTGTCATATATTCATAACTTCTAACTCTTCAACTTATATATATATACATATATATTAAACCATTTTGGTATCTAAAGATCATATTAGGTCTCGATTAATCTATATTCGAGTTAAGTAGGACCATTAGGACGGTAAAGTTCTCCCAACAAATATTTAATGCGGCTATATTTCTAAATCTCGAATTGAGGACCTTGATTAAAATAAAACAATCTCATACTAACTGATATACGCGCTTATTGGTGTCAACTCTTCATGGTGATTCTGTTACGAGGTTTGAAATAAGGTGCCATTGTTTTGGGGTATAATTAATCTTGTAGGGACACAAAAAGGAGGTTCCTCAAATTATACTCTTTTGATTTCCTGTTGTTGGTTTCAATCTCTCAGTTTGCACTCTGTCTGCCCCTTCACATACTTAAAGATAACAGGTGTGATTTTTCTTTTCCACATATATAGCCTTCTGTCTATTTAACTGGAACCAGTTTACAGAGTATAATTTCCCCCCCCCCCCCCCCCCCCCTTTTTCCGTTGTAGAAATGTGCGAAATAAACAGATCTAATCAATTAAAACATTAATTGATTAGATCTAATCTAGAAGGTTCCTCAATTAACTTGGCATTTGCCTTTTTCACGTTAAAGTAGCAAAGTTCATTAGCCTTGGGCAATATTGGGCCTTGGAATGGACTTTCTGTCCCCCCTTACCCTGCAACTGGGTCTACAATCCTTGCTTCTTGTGGTTGTACTCATGCGTAAACGTCTCTGGACCTTTCATGAGTGCTTCTGTTACATATAAGCTGGATGTAGTAGGGTCATGGAAATCATGCCCAAAATTTTCTCATCTTCATATATTTTTTTGATATTGATTTAATGCTTTTGCATTTGGATTAGACAACATGATATTTCAGATATTATTTTAGGGCAAAACCTTTTGTTATCCCTCAGCATTTATTTTTCTTCCACTCAACATTTTGCTTTTGTTGTAGACCCAATGACCCATCCAAAAAATGTAAGATGCTTTGAGATTTCGGGTCATTTTCCAAATCAGGAGAGACCTTAGCCACGAAGTATATGACGACTGCTCATAAGTTGGCGTTATTAAAACATTAAATTACTGGTCCATGCTCGACCGCTAAGACTTTATGACTTTATTGGTCTATTTATATTAAATTATATAACTCCTAACTCGTTACTTAGTCTGCGTATTTAAAAACTTTGCTTCAGATTTTACTTGACCATTAAGAAGCATATACGTATATGTATACAGACCAAAAGTATAATTAAATTCTCAATTCATTTTTGGTATTTCAATTTAAACAGTAGCCATTAGTGGCTATAATAACGCCACGTATTAACATATAATGCGCTTAAGTTATGTTGTTCTTGCACAGTTAGCCCACAAATTCAAATCACCATTCACCGGCGCTTGCCTTCTGCCACGTTTACAAAATCAACGTGAACGCGTGAAATCTAACGGCTGTTAACCTCTGTATTAAAAATACACCGGCCATTTTCGAGTTTAGACACATATTCGTCCAAGCCTCCAGACTCGGGACCAAACCTACAAACGGCTATGATCGAATCGTTTAGTTCGACGGTGAAGATTAAATCTATCAGATGCACATCTATTTATCCTCCAAGGACAGCGAGAGATAATTAGTTATTACTTCGTTGAGAGTTGGCGAGCTTCTTTCATTTCTCAAAGTTAAAAGGTTTGAAAACACCGACTGAGGGATTTGTACAGAGAGCGAGATGGCTGACGAGCATAAACACGAGGAACCAGCCGGTGAATCGGTGAAGGAGAAGATAACGGAGAAGATCCACGGCCACGATTCGTCGTCGTCGTCATCGTCATCTGACTCCGATGATGATAAGAAGTCATCTGCATCCTCCCTCAAGACCAAAGTATTTCGTCTCTTCGGAAGAGAAAAGCCTGTTCACAAGGTTCTTGGTGGCGGAAAACGTATGTTCTTTTTCTTTTTAATCAATTTTTAATTTAATTTAGAATTTTATTGCTTCATTTTTAGATGTTTTTAAATTAAAGATCTAGATAGATCTATCTCTGTTAATAGATCAACTTTGCAGTTTCAATTGATTATAGATTGATCTTGATTAGCTAATTTTTTCTTTTATTTTAACGTTTTTATGATTTACGGTGTTGATGCGATTGGTTCTGATAAAGTTTACCTTTTGGCTTTTTACAAAACTGGAACCTTCTTTTTACAAAGTTGTTACCTCAATGTTATCATCACTTATCGTTAATCACTGTGTCGTTTTTTCCCTTCTATTGAATCTATCTTACATTTATCTGTTTGAATGACTTGTGATCAATTAATTTCAAAACTTCTATGCCCCCACCCCCCTCCCCCCCCAAAAAAAAACACAAAAAATTGGTGCTGAAATGTCGATTTATATGCTATTGTGGTCTTGAATCGACCTTGATGGCTATAGGGGGGATGTGGACAGCTATTTTGATGTTTTTATTTCTAACTATGCGTTAAATTTGTCTGTGTATGCAACAGCTGCGGATGTTTTCTTATGGAGGAACAAGAAGATTTCAGCAGGAGTACTTGGTGGGGCTACTGCAATATGGGTTCTTTTTGAATTGCTTGAGTACCACCTTCTAACTCTTGTCTGTCACTGCCTGATTGTTGCACTTGCGGTGCTTTTCTTGTGGTCTAATGCTTCCACCTTCATTAACAAGTAAGCTGTTGCTGCAGTTCTTATGTTGGTTATTGTTTTTTTTTTTTGGGGGGGGGGGGGTGTTTATGAATTACTGAGCGAGTATAAATGTTTATTAGGTCTCCACCACGCATTCCAGAAGTATATATCCCTGAGGAACCAGTTTTACAGTTGGCCTCTGCACTTAGGTTTGAGATCAATAGGGCCTTCCCTCTTCTGAGGGAAATAGCATCTGGAAGAGATCTGAAGAAGTTTCTCTCGGTATGTTGACTCCCTTGTTTGTTTTATTCCTTGTGCTTTGCATGAGTACTTGTGGTCTCTGTAATTGGTAATGCACATAAGATTGACTTGCAATAGTGATGGTGGCACAATTGTACCTAATGTTTTGAACTGATGGCCCTTTAAATGAAATTGTCTTATTAATCAGGTGATTGCTGGCTTGTGGGTTGTGTCGATTGTGGGGAGCTGGTGCAATTTCTTGACCTTGTTCTACATAGGTAATGGATTTCTACTATTAATGTTTCTAATATTTGTATTAGTCATGCTTTCGTGATACTGAATTTATTGTTTGGTGGAATAGTTTTTGTACTGCTTCACACTGTGCCTGTGATATATGAGAAGTATGAGGATCGGGTGGATTCATTTTCTGAGAAGGCATGGGCTGAGATCAAGAAGCAGTATGCAGTCTTTGATGCCAAGGTCTTAAGTAAGATACCAAGGTCATTGAAGGACAAGAAGAAGGCTTAGAATGGTGGTATAAATTTGCGGTCTTTGCTAGGTTCTGACACACATTTGGTAGAAAGTATTTTATCTAGGTGTTATGAAACTGTTATCCAGTGTTGGCTTGAACCCTGTTTTATTCCTTTGTTGTTCTAGAGGTGGTTGGGTTCACAATATGGATATTTTGTACTTGTTTATGCTACATATGTCGTAGCTATTTGCATGGATATGTGTGAGTATTATGCTGATGTGGTATTATGTTTTTTATCAATTAGTGTGTTTGTACATTTGTTTCCAGTCTCTTGTTCCGCTTTGTTTTGATTTTTCCGCAGGAACAGAGTGGTGTGCAGGCTTTGATATGCATTTTTAGTCAGGTATGGGGTTTTTATAATTTTGATGGAAGCTTTTTCGATAATGCAAAAGTAAGTCTGCCTATCATGGGTAATAATATTAGCTCACGAGTTTTTCGTCACAGATAACAAAGTCGTGTAAACACATCTTAAGTGAAGATGTAAGTTTGTAAATATAACAAAAAGTTGTTAGAAAAACTTATTAAGAATGGCATGCTTGTGTTGCTTATTGCTCCCCTCCATTCTTTCCAGACTCTTTTCATGTCTGCCTCATTCACCGTTGCCTAACAACGGACTTTGTCCTCTTCTTTCCTCCTCCAAGGCCTTGTTGGTGGTTTCTTTGCCTTTTTTTGTTCTTCTCTCTTTACTCTCTATGAGTAGTTTTTTTTTTAAAATGGTTTTCTTCCATTTGGACTCAAGACTTGTGATGGTTATAGTAGGTTATTTGTGTTTTTTTTTTAATTATTTCTATATTTTTTCTGGTGAGTTTTTTAGATCTTCTGTGATTTAGAAAATGTCTAGTAGTTATCAGAGCCAAAACTGGTGGTGGAGATTGATGGAAAAGAGTTGAGGAGATTTCTCTGTAAATTGTCGTATCCACATTATTTAGTGCACTTTCTTTTCACTCCAGTATTCAGTGGGTAAATAATGGCTCGATTGATGTTAAATAAGTGTTTATAGATTGATTATAATGTTGATGGGTTTATTGCTGTTGTTTGTGTAGTTTTTACTGTTGGTTTTTTAATGGAAATTACTAGTCGAAGAAGAATTACTCTGTCTAGTAGGGAGTCTTGAAAAAATCGAAGGATATGACAAGGGTGAGGCGACGACGTGCGGTGATCAGTTTTCTCTGGTTCAAAAGCTGCCTTGGGGGGGTGTCAGTCGTGAGACCGCGCCATGCACCTGGCGTCTTTCGTATATATATATGATCATATGCTTGCCTGTCGCATGATAAGTTTTCATTGAGGGTGTTGTGCTGTGGCAAATGCGGCCGTAGTGACTACGATTAATATTTATTTTCTAAGACTAGCTATTGATTATTTATCTATTTAATATTTGTTTAATTTTAAAAAAAATAAATATAATGGTAAGCCTATGATTAAATAATATTAAATAAATTAAAGTTAATAATATTAAAATTAATATTAATTTTTAAGACTCATTATTGATTATTTTATTTTATTTAAAATTATTTAGCTTTATGAAAGAATAAATATAATAATAAGCCTACAACTATATAATGTTAACAAAATAAAATAGATAATATTAGTAAAAAATGATATTTATTTTTTAAGACTTGCTACTGATTATTTTTATTTATTTAATATTATTTAGTTGTTTTAAAGAATAAATATAATAACAAGCCTATAACTAAATAATATTAAATAAAATAAAAATAAATAATATTTGTTTTTTAAGGCTAACACTAATTATTTTATTTTTTAAAGGAATAAATAAAATAATAAGTCTATGACTAGATAATATTAAATAAATAATACTAAATAAATAAATTTTTAATAAAATAAATAATATTAAAATTTTATTCTTTTAAATAAAATATATTTTTTAAGACTCATTACTGATTAAACAATATAAATTTGAAACAGTCTAGACTTGTGTACTAAAAATTTTAACTCTTTTAACTTTTTTGAGTTTTTAATAAGTATCAAAGAGTATAATGTTAATATTTAAATAGATAAATTTCTACTATTGAAATTATCTTATCATTAAATTCAATGATGAATGACTGAAATCACAAAAAGACAAAAAGTGATGGTATTTTACAACTGTTGTAAGGTAGCTGAATCCCAATGATAATAAATTTATTTATTACAATTGTTCTTGTTGAAGACTATTTGATGGGATTGTGTGTGTTGAAAACAATGCCGTAGATTCATTATTAGTACGGTAAAAAACATCTTTTTTTAATTTGCATAAATTAATTTATCACATATTTGTTTTGAAATATTTTAAGAATAACAAAAACATTCATACATTGGAACGGAAAAGGTAAGCTAAATACATGATAAAATTAAAGATCTTAAAATTAGGTAGAAGATCAATTGGAATAATTGAAAATTAGAATTAGAATTACTTAGACTCACAATGCTGAAAGAATTGATAACTGAAAGAAAGTGCTTTTGATTTATGGGAACTGAAGTGAAATCTATGTTTTGATGCACATGTATTGTTCTAATTGGCTGCTGTCGTGACAAATAAATAACTAAAACATTTTTGGTTCAAAGCATTGAAAAGAGTGGAAGAAAAACAGATTGTTTTATTTTAAAATCTATTTTTTTCTCTCTCTTTATCTAAGTTTTATAAAGTTTTAATAGTTAAAGAAATTATTTAGAATTAGACAAGGAGCTACATAGAATCTTTGTAAGTTAATTGAAATACTTTCATAATTTCAGAATTCAGCCGGAGTATTTTTTTAAATAATAAATAAAATATTAAAGAAATTTAAAAGCCATTGCCCCACCAGCTGATATCATGTTGCATCCGGCCATGCGCGGAAGCCGGGGATAGATCAATATCCAAAATAATCCGCGATTATTTAAAAGGAAAATGCTACTTTCTATTTAAAAAATACATGAACTGCCGCCTGACGCATTTATTAAAAAGTACGTGTCACAAAGATGACTTATATCCGACACGTGTTGGATACCAAGCAGCTGTTGCCACGTCTTTGATCATCCGTTTTGCCGACCAGCATAAAATAAAAGGAAACATCAACACCGCGGCGATGAAAATTACGAGCCCATTTTTAACTTTCCGACTGCAATTTCAACACGGGCCGTACTTTTTATTCTGTAAATTTTTGCAGGTCATTAAACGAACACATGCTGAGAACAGTAAAACACGAGTTCACTCGATGTGAAAAAAAGCATTACAAAAGGAGAGATTATTATTACAACTCCACAACAGAGCCACAAAGAAAGTTGCGTCTTATTAGCAGCATGGCGAACATAACTGCCTACCCACCACTTATTTGGAGTGGCAGTTCTTATTTCCAAATTGATGCAACAACATAAAAGCAAATCTCAATCTAAAAGATTACAGTCGCACATCACATCACAAAATGCTGAAGACCGACAGCAAAATTATGGTCCGGGTTTCCTTCTTTCTTATTCTACTTCCACCACCCCCACGGTGTTCGTCCGTCCATTTATCTAACTCGCCATTGCCCCAAAAAGTGGGAGCTTCACCTAAAGAGACAGCTTTGGCCACGTATTTATATATATACACACATTCCATATTTCTTTCATAAGACTGTTTATTTTCTGAAAAAGTCAAAAATCTTATAAGAAATAAGATAACTGCTCCTTCTTCCTGGAACCCCCTTCTCCATACAAATCATTCCACTGTGTCAACTCACTCATTATAGATCCCTCAGCAGCAAAGCTAGCCGCAACCTGCAACCCATTAAACAAATTCACAGGTCCAACATTCCAAGGAAAAGATACTTGTAAACATCCAGCACGGTCAATTCGCAAAAAAAGATATAAAAATTAACCCCCAAAAAAAAAAAAAAAAAAAAAAGCTTCCTGGTACATTAACCTGATTCTTTGCCTCCCTAAAATCATCCATGTTGAGTGGCCTCAGAGTGATCACTCTTTCCTCTTTGATATCTTCTTTCGAATCCGAAGCATCTTCTGCAGTTCTTTGCTTCTTCTCCTGGAAAGACAATCAAATTTTATTACTGTCAGAGATAGCCTCGAATTTTTTTATAATAAGAGGGCACTGACCGTATCTTTAAGTCGTTCTTGTTGTATTAACTCCCTGACTGCCCGATAAGCAGCTGTTGTGCACAAGTTCTGTTTCAAGCAGCAGCAACCCACTCAATGACACCCTAATTAAGAACTAAATATCATCGATGACAATAATAACAAACAATAAATTAACTCGAACCTTGAGATCACTTCCAGTATATCCTTCTGTCATTGTTGCAAGCTCCTTGAAGTCTAGTCCTTGGCCCACTTTCTCTTTGGTTAATAGAGTTCTCAAAATCATCTCCCTGTTCTCTACCGTTGGAAGTCCAACCATAATTCTGTTGAGCAGAGGAAAATTTTAATACCAGACAGAAAAAATGAATCAAACACAAACTAGTGCAATCGAGATTTAAACTGTGAAGGGTTTTACCTTCTCTCAAAACGCCTGATAATTGCTTCATCAAGGTCAAATGGCCTGTTGGTTGCGGCAAGAACAAGGATTCGCTCACCTGGCTTCGACAAAAGCCCATCCCAATGAGTCATAAACTCATTTTTTATCTTCCTCATTGCTTCATGCTCCCCAATCCTTGTCCTCTGCCCAAGCATGCTATCCACTTCGTCTACGAATATTATAGTAGGAGAGACTTTTGCTGCTAACGTGAATAAAGCTCGAACATTCTTCTCATCCTCACCAAACCATTTGGAAGTGATGGTAGACATGGAGACATTAATGAAGCTTGCCCCAGCCTCTTTGGCAATGGCCTTGGCCAGCATTGTTTTCCCAGTGCCAGGAGGCCCGAAAAGCAGTATTCCCCTGCAAGGCTTTAAAAGCCCTCCTTTGAAGAGGTCAGGTCGTCGAAGAGGGAGCATCACCAGTTCCTGTAGAGATTCTTTGATCTCCTCCAGGGCACCAATATCAGCAAATGTTACGCTAATTTCATTTGATGGTATGACCTCTGGCCTTATGCGCTTCTCAAATTCGTTGTCAGGAGGAACTTCCTGTTGCTTACTTACATCAGTATTCACACCAAAGTATAGCATGAAATGTGGAAGTATTTTTTCAAAAAAAAATTAAGCGAAAATTAATAACTCACTGGAGCTTTTGCTGCAGCTGGCACCGAACTGTCACCATCTTTGTTAGGCGCTGCAGCTGACTTTTCTGCTTCGCTTTTGCTCTCAGGTTTCATAGTTTCTGTTCCTGCTGCTGGCTTTGGACCCTTAGCCTCTTTCCTTCCTCCTTCCTGGTATTAATCATCAAGAAGGATTAACAAGTCACGTTATTAGTCAGCCAGTTTGGCTATTTCAGATATTTAATAAGGAGCGAGCAGTTTAACAAACATTGGATTTTTCAGCTTGTGCTTCCAACTTCAATGTATCTTTTCCACTGGCTTTCCCTTCCTGGAATATACTCAATCCATGGGACAAACTGTTTCAAAGATGACATAAAATAGCAGACTTAAGTGTATATGGTGCAAGCTCCAACATTATATATAGAGAGTACTGATCTTACCTTTTCGATGATATAATCAGTTTTCCATTTCTATAATCAGTATCCTTGTTATTCATTAGATGATACGACACAGCCGATACCACAATCTCTTCTATGTAGTTACTAAGAACCATAGTGTCTGCCACATTGATTGAATCCAGATCATCACAATCAAGATCATTAGCTGAAAGTACTTCCATGATATGGTTTCTGTTGTCTTTAGCTTGCATCATTTTCATATCCTCCTCCAATTGGGACTTCCAGCTGACAAGATGATTTTCGTCTTCTGGAGGTCTGATCTCTATGTTGTATGGGAAAAGGGCAGTTACCCTTCCATCCACCTCTCTCTGATCATTACTGAGATCTACGATGCGTGAACCAAGGATCAAAACTGACGCCGGTAGTTTCTTCATCATCTTCTGAAACAAGTTATATGTCCTTTGCGATTTGAATATGAGCTTGTCAACATCTCTAAGGTATACCACAATGGGACTCGTCTTTGAGACATAACACAGAACCTGCGAGTCATTTCAACATTTTAATTTACTCATTACTCATGAAGCACTACAAGATAAGGTAATTTATAAAGTTTGTAAAGAAACCATCAATTCACATTTTCAAATCACTGACTAGCGAGACAGTGAGTATTCCAAAGAAACACTACCCTGTAAATAGACTGTATAAGAAGCTTCTCGTCAAAAGACCAACTGCTTGTGCGTTTTAGATTACCTACACAAGTGAAGAAAAACTGTAAGAATCAGACAGACTTGTGCATTTTAAACATAGTTGACTGTTCATTTGAAGAACGACAAAGCATCGCAGAGACCTTAGGGAATGACACAAATCTTAAAACATAAACATACTGCTTCATTTAAATCACTTAAGAAACAGGATAAGGAAAAAATTCTGTTATTCACTTGCAGATTTAGAATTGTTGTACCAAATTAACAATGTCAAAGATCTAAAACAAGAAACTCGTTATCAAGCTAGATAAGAGAAAAAGAAGAAAAACCTGTATTTGAAAAGGATTGTGAAGCAAGGTTACTGATGTTAGCTGATGCAGAGGCATTTCTACGTAGCGCGGGATGATTAAAAGATCCTTCCGTTCCCCTAAAAAAACAGGGAAAAAGGAAAACATAAACATGCAAGAAAAAATAAAGAGACCAAAGAGGCGATCTACATGTCTTCCCTAATGATTAACTGAGAAATCTTTCCTGCCATACCTTGATGTAATATCGACACCGCTGCCTTGCCTCCGTAATGTGCCTGCAACAGAGATTATTTGTCAGAGCCAAAGTCAAGAAATAAAAGATGATAACAAAAATGATGATAAACTAAGCATCAGCTATAGCTTTGACTAGTCTCTATACATACTAACTATGACTTTAAAATAAATAAAAAATAAAAAATAAAAAAACGAGGAGAAGAAGAAGAAGAGAGTAAAGAAGGATCTGTTGACAAGGAACATTTAGGTCCCGCTACATAATTAGTTTGGCTAATGTGTGATGACCACAAAAGCAAATATGCTGCGACTATACCTTGGGTTTCCTCCTTCTGAGAAAGGATTGAGAATGAACCAAAAAGGCCGGACAATCGCTCCAGGGCTGATTCTGAAGGAGACCTTTGGAAATGCTATACAAAAAAATATAACATATTTGAAAAAAATAAAGCACTCTAAATATCAACTAGTTCCGCATGGAAACAAGAAAAATAGGTCCACAATAAGTTATGGAAGGCATACAGATTCTTTGTTGGTACCACCATATTTGCTCTGAATCTGCAACCAAAAACAAAACAGACCCTCTCAGTTATGAATATAACAAATTAGAAAACTCTTACAAAAGAAAATAATGCTATTAAGCAAACTCACCTTTAGAGAAAAATCAGTTACATCTAATAACAGCAACTTTGCTTCAAAGAAATGGGCTAAAGCCTTGGCAAGCATTTGTTGATAAAGTTCTTCAAAGCAAACAAAAAATGCAATTAAAATCTGTTTTCAAGAAACAGAGTGCAAGAATACAAGTAATCCATGCCAATTCAGACAATATATAACTAACCTGCAGGCCCTGAAAGCAGTATAGCCTGACTAGCTGGGGAAAGATTCCTTGTATACTTAGAAACTTCAGTATGTTTCAGATGGACATAAGCAGCACTTGTTAGCAATGCCCTAGTCTGCCCGCTGTCATCCCAATCAAGAGGTCAAGAACATCAGGTTGATTTACTGGCAAACAAGATTTTCAACCTCAAAGAGTTATCAACTTATGTATTCATAAAAGAATATCATCAGATATCCCGAGGCTGACGGTTTCATAATTCACACACATTCTATGCTTTGAGTTCATGGCGTCTTGCAATGACCCTTCATTTTTATTGCCACCCAAGTTCAAATTAAAAGAAAAAAAAAAATTGATTTGGCCCATCTTGTCAAGAAAGCATGTTGTTAAGGGAATAATAGCTTTTTCATGACATTCATTTGAAATTCCGAAAGTTCATGATTTACCTAACTGATAAGCACAGTTTTGGTAAATAAATAATTACAAGTAACTACTTTTATTTTCTTCATAATCCAATTATATTCCCAGTCCACAGACGCAACCAAAGTGAATAAGGCATACTAGACCAAATTTTTTTACAAGAAATAATTTTGAGCATAGATTTTACCCTCAAAACATTAGTAAATGTATAAAATTTTTTCAACTGGGCATATGTAAAGAAAGAGAAAAGAAAGCATCAATTTCCCACCAAAAAGAATGAATAATGCTCTGGCAGCTAAATTCATGTTGGGAAGGAAAATTATCTGAATAAAGTATTTCATACGAGAAAGAAGCAGAAAATTGAGAAAAAAAAAAAAAGACACCCAAGAAAATCAATGGATACAGTCAATCTAATAGACTAATATCCGTTATCAACAAAACTTTTAAAACCGCATCAAAATATATATATATTAAAGCTATGGTGCAATAAATTTTTCGCACACGGATATTGTACTCTAATGTATCAGGGGAAAAGACAAGTCATTCCCTAGGCCGCGGTCGAGGGAAGTAAAACGTATCCGACTGTCGAGGATACAACTTGTAATATAGGTTTCGGGAATTATATGATCAATATTAACACTTGCTTCTTAAAAAGCAAGAAACAAATTACTCTTAAACGAGAACTCACACACACAAAAAGCGCTAAGATGGTCGGTGATGCTTCTGAGAACAAATTTTACATCAACTTTGGGGCTCACAAAGAAAAAAAAAACGATTGCCAGAGGAGGGAAAAGAGAAAAAAAAAAAGAATGAAACGACAGCCAAAAAATATGCAACAGACGGAGAAGGAAGTATATGGATATATATTTTCTCTAAAGCAATGATTACTGGTTATATACATCTTACTTTCAGAAGAAAAAAAAGAGAAGAGAGGTAAATTTTTGCAGCAAGGAGAGCAAAAACGGGGTGGAACAGAGTATGAAAGAACTATGATCTCCGTGAAGAAGGAGGTTACAAAAATACTGCAGAAAACTAAAAATCATCAAGTACATACTTAAAACCAAAAAAAGAAAGGGAAACAAATAAAAAGGGAATAAAATGAGACCTGAGATAGTAAGGGAATTCATCAAAGGTAATATTGCTTTCCCTGCCGTCAACAATCTGTCTGAGTAATTCTTTCTCCATCTTCTCAGGAGTGACAGCGTTTGGGGAAGGATTGTTGCCAGCCCATTTGCTCATCGTCTGCCCTGACGCCAGCCCTAGCCCTACCCCCACCCCCACCCCCACTCCCAACGCCGACAACAGTATGTGTTTCTGCTCCATCTCTCTCTTTCACTTTCAACCAAATTATTATCAAGACTGGATTGCCGCCACCACCAACAAGGCAACAACAAATATGAAAAGCAAAAATACCAAAAAGTCTTTCAACTTCTACTTTACGACAAGAAACAAGCACATGACCTGAGATATTTGTTTTTGATTGATGTTTTATTCGGACACTGAATCGAAATTACTCCGCTTTTTTGCCAAGTTTCTGTTATTACGTGAGTTTCTTAATTTATACGAGCAAGGAGCGAAATATACGGATCAAAGGACACGTAAGGGTCGCCGGAAAACAGTTTAGTACCCAGATGCTAAATCACAAGGTGGCTCTGTGGAGGTGGTGGAGGTGTTGTTCCCGCTTTTTCAGGTTTTTGGTTTCTTGGATTTTGAGTTTTTAGAGACTCTCGATTGAGCGAGTGGCGAGTGTATAGTACAAATTCGATTACGTGGCGGTATTTTGGTGGTTTATGTTTCGGTTTTGGACAGTTTTTACGGTGTGTGTCACTTTATTCTGTCACTAACGCTAGAAAATTACAAAACTACATCCAAGAAACCGTTGTATTTGCGCCGAACTTCAGATTCGGATAAGCTGTGGCTTGCAACTGCACGTGTTTACTTTCATCTAAGCCGTTCGTCAGATGTGGGACTCCGTTTTATGATTGTCCAGTTGATGCGAACTGCAGTGCTTCCAGAGTAAATAAATGTACTAGATTCTTAATCATCTCATAGCTATTTTGAAGAGTTCTGCTATTTACCCCGGGTCAAATTCCGAGTCAAATCCCGAAAATTAAAACAAAACGATGTCGTTTTCTCTTCTTCATGAAACTCTACCGTTTCACCCTAGCAAAAGCAAACGTTCCTGTCTTCGTTTTCATCTCTCTCTCTCTCTCTTGCTCTGTGTCTCCTAAAAAAGCAAAGCATAGCAACAAACAAAATCGGAGAGGAGAGAGAGACCTCTCGGAGCTTTAAAATAAAAAAATAAAAACAAGCTCTCTGTATCATCAATCGACTGCAAAAGCATAGATTCTTAGTCGAGATTCGAACTGTTCAACCGCGGATTGGATAACGAGAAGGGGAATCCGCTTTTCACATTCTCCTTTCTTTTTCGGGTTCCTAGCCGGTTCTAGAGCTAAATCCTTCGTCCGCTAGCTAATAGTCTCATCTTCTCTCTTTCATGACTTTCTTGTTGCCCTTTGTTGAGGAAAATCCTTTTAGAGCTGGGAAAACAAAATCTCCAGTCGCATTCGATCTAGAGTCAAGCAGCCCTTCTTCCTTGTTCCCCTACTCTTCGTTTTCGTCTTCCCCTCTTTGTTTTCTCGTCTTCGTTTTCGTCTGCAATTTGTGCTTGAATTGGTCTAGAATTTGTGCTGATTTGGTCTGCAATTTGTGCTTGAATTTGTCTGGAATTTGTGCTTGAGTTGGTCTGCAATTTGTGCTTGATTTGGTCTGGAAATTGTGCTGATTTGGTCTGGAATTTGAGCTGATTTGGTCTGCAAAAAATACAGCGTTCACTCAACGGCGGGACAAGGTTTCTTGGAATGCTGTGTTGACTGGCTATGCTCGTCGTGTTCAGAGTGAAGAAGCTATGACATCTTTCTCAGAGATGCAATGGGAGACAAGACCCTGTAAATTTACATTTGAAACTCTTTTTGGCAGCATGTGCAAACATTTCTTCTCTTGAGCAAGGCAAACAAATTCATTGTTTCATGATTAGAAATTGTTACAAGATAAATGTTGTATGCAGAGGAGCTTTAGTTGAGGTGTACACTAAATGCCGTTGTCTTGAGTATGCAATACGGGTTTTCAAGGAGTCATCTTCATTGGATGTGATTATTTGCAACTCTATGATTTTGGGATTTTGTCATAACGAAAGGGGCAGAGAAGCACTTGAATTTTTTCTGCCTTAGTTTGTTTTGTTTTTACTAGCTCAAACGACTACGTTTCATGCAAGTAAAAAAAAAAAAAAAAAAAAAAAACCAAAACGACGCCGTTTTGAAATAATTCGGGATTTGACCCGGGGAAAGTAGCATTTTCCTATTTTGAAACCCCGGCCTTTTTATTTTATCTATTTCTTTCTCTTTGAAAAAAGATCACTGGATCCGAGCTGTGCCTAAAATGTTGGGTTACAAAATCAAGTGATGTGACTGACATAATAATACCCATGAAATCAAAATTCTTATTAAATGATTGCTAATTTATTTTATATGATTAGCACACATATTATTATAACTTTGTGTTATACTTGAACTCCACTCAATGGCATGAATCCCGAGTTAGTAATGCTAAAAAGAGAGAAAAATGAGAAAATTTTGCTCTCTCTCTATCTAACCCATTCACTCTCTCTATTTTTGACACACTTTCTTTCATATTTCTCTCTTTTTAGTATTTTTTTCATCACGAATACCCCAGTCAATAATATGTCCTAATCTAAATAAAATAAAATAATATATATCTTAATTCTCATTAAACTCAAATTATATGATATAAGAAATAAGTTTTCCTAACATAATTGTACTTTTAAGCGATAATTTCTCTTATATAAAGAGGCTACCATTTAAAAGCATATGGATCAAAAGAGATAGAGAAATAAATATATTGGAGGAGAGTTACAATATGCTTCAAATCTTTTTTCTTACTCTCCTTTCTCTCTATTATTATTTATTTGTTATCGTCTCAGGTCTACGTTAGTAGCACTCTGGTGACCCCTGATAGGTAACACCTTAGCGACCCGTGATTGATTTTTACATGATTCCGACCATTAAACTCTTTACTCTCAATAAATAGTAATTCCAAAGTCATCAAGCTCTTTCATAGCCTCTCCTTTTGAAGTAAAACAACTCTTTCTCAACTCTTATTTCTGTGCTAAATTTTGATATCAACACTTTGTAAATATATTATTATTTATAGGCAATTAAAACGATTACTAGTTAGATCCAATGATTACAAAAGATGCTCTAACTTATTATTTGTGGGCAACATTAAAATTTGTCTTTAGCATGCAAAGGACGTATAAACTACATACAAGTGACTTACATATGGACATAAATAACGATTACACAAGTCACGCACATTCGGATCATTATAGTAGCATGTGAAGGGAGAATTCAAGCATGAGATATCGAAGACACTGATATGGAGCTCAAAGATACAATTCTGGAGCTATAAATAGGAATTATACATATATCTATAAATTAAAACAGATGCCATGGGGCAATGAACGAATACCAGCAATGTGTGTCTGTATCTGCAGCCCCTGGCAAAATGGGCAAGCAAGATTTTGATGAGAGCAGATTGGCATCTAACTACAGCTGTATTGCACGTGACAATGAGACAGGGGAAAGGAAACAAAGAGTAGCTAGCTACTTTCTCTTGAAGAAAGAATGGAAGTTTGGTTAAGCCAGGACCCATTTGGTCGGCTCTCTTTGGTGATTATAGTGTGTCAGAATTCATTTCAGACCTTAGGTTTGCTGAGCCTCTATGACATCTTATGTATGAATGAAATACATGGCCGGCTGCGTCCCATTACTGATTGCAGCTGCGTACCATTACTGATTGCCCAGTCCCTTTATTTCTTTTACAAACACTAGTCGACAACCATTATTATACGGTGTATACGTAGAGCCATGATAGTAAATTATTAGTGCACCAGTGATGCCAAGAATGACAAATTAAAGAATCTTTGCAATTACTTTTTTTTTTTTCAATTAATTAGAGACCGATCAGCTGCTATTTTAATATGATTGTCTGGCCACATTTGTGCATTGTTTTCGAACTTTTGTAGCTAAAGCATTTGTGCACACATTAAAATTTTTATAAAAGTGAATGAGTATTATTTACTCCAAAGCAAATGTAACAAGATCTAGACAGAAACCAAATTCTCTCTCGACAAGCATTATTGTTGCAGATTGGCTCCAAAGCCCACACAAAAGCAATTCTAGAATTTTGCAACTGAGACTGAGAAACCTGCAGAATCGATTAATAAATTGTTCTGATGTATTGAATTTCACAAAAGATATGCTATGACGTCAGGGATGGCCGAGTGGTCTAAGGCGTCAGACTCGAATTGCGTTCCTCGAAAGAGGGCGCGGGTTCAAATATAAGATTTTATGACTTAAACGTATTTATAAATAAAAATTTAAAATCAATATTTTCATACCCATATTTTTAACTAACGCGATCCCATGACATAAATGAACGGGACTTTGAGTTCAAAAACTCACATCTAATAACATTTTACTCGATCTTATGACATAATAACATTTTACTCGATCTTATGACATAAATGAATGGGCTTTCGAGTTCAAAGATTCACACCTAATTACATATTCTAATTTAAACAGTATAAATCAATACAAATCTTAACACTCATCAAATTTAAATTCTACAAGAAAAAATAGATAACACTCATCAAATTTAAATTCTACAAGAAAAAATAGATAAGTTTTCCTAACTTCGATGACATAAATAAATGGACCTTCGAGTTCAAGGATTCACATCTAATAACTTGTCATAATCTAAATAATATAAATTCAATACAAGTTTTTATTTTTATCAAACTCAAATCCTACAAGAAATGAGATAAGTTTTCATAACTCCCATGACACAAACGAATGGGCCTTTGAGTTCACCGTATTGCACACTTTCGATCTCTTTGTCTTCGAGTAGCAAGAAATAGATTTGTCTCCGTCCAGCAAGAAAGAGATTTGATTACCAATTCTAAGCTTTTGCCCAGTTCAAGGGCGTAGCGACACAAAATACATAATACGAGAGTTGCTTATCACTAAAGAAATAGCTCCACTCCAATAATGTTAGAAAATTGAGCTTCCTTCCAAGATCTCTCTAAGTAATTTATCAAGCAACAAATTAATAGAAAAAATTAAATTGAGAATAATATCAATCTCACAACATAAGATTTATGTGAAAAACTCTAAATCCGAAGAAAAACAACGGCCGTTGTCAAAAAGACAACCAGAGAAAAATATTCATTATGTGAAAAATTATTACAACCACACTCTCAAAAATAATTTCTCTCACCCAAGCCCCAAATACACTCAAAACTCTCAATTTAAAAGTAATTATCTTCAACTTTCAAATTCCCTCTAAATGCAAGAAGAAATGAATATTTTGGGGATAATTTAAATGGAGGGATGAACTAGGGATGACAAATATCCAATTATGGATGGATAATATCTATCAAAACACAAATCCATAATTATCCATAATGGATATATCCATATCTAGTATTTAATATTGGACATGGATATGGATTTTATCCATATAGCTATGGAGATCCATGGATATTTTATTTTTATTATATAAAAATAATAATATAAAATAGTTAAAATTTTAATATCAAATTTGGCTATTAAACTATTTATATTAGTAATATATATATATATATTATAATAATAATAATAATAATAATAATAATAATAATAATAAAATGGCGGTCTGGTGGTCGGTGGCGGCGGTCCGGCAACTTTTCGGCGAATTCCGGTGGAGGTCTGGCGACCTTCTGGCGAAGCCGACGGTGGTTCGGCAACCTTCCAGCGAAGTCGACAGTAGTCCGACGACCTTCCAGCGAGGTCCGGCGGTAATTCCGGTGACATTCCGGCTAGGTCCGACGGTGGTCCGGTAAAGTCCGGTGGTGGTCCAGCGACTTTCCGGTGGAAGTCCATTTATAATATTAAATTAATAAAATAAAATAATAATTATTAATAGTATTAAATAAGTTAAAAAATTAAAGGGTAATTTTGAAAATTTTAGTTTTTAATATAAGAGGAATTTAAATTTTTCACTAGTTAATATAATATTTTTACAATTGTTTGTTTATTATATTTTTTATTTTTAATTTTATAAAATTAAAATTTTTTAAATTTGTGTTGGGTTAAACGGATATCCATTGGGTAAAAATAATTATCCATATCCATCTGGATATAATTTTAAAATATCCATTTTAAGATCCAAAATTTTTTGGATGGATATTGTGGATATCCATTATGGAGCGATCCAGTTGCCATCCCTAGGATGAACCCCTCTATTTATAACCACCAGTGGCTACTGTTCATCTTGTGGCTACTGTTCATTTTGCAACTTTTCCTCTTTTTTTTTTTCTTTTCATTCAAAGATTTGAATGTCATTCAAATCTTTGAATGTTGACAATGGCTGGCACCCCATCTAGAAGGGCGGTGCCAACTTTCCTTTTTCCACATTCTCCCACTTAGAGATTTGATTGATAACCAATTAATCTCCACATCAACCTTACTATTTTCACCTTAATCATAATCCTTACCATAGAAAATTATCATACTCCACCATAAAAGAGTATACCACTTAGAATTAATTACCAATTTTAAGAATTTTATATCGACACATGTCAAAACATCCTGCTGAAATTTATGGTGCAACTTCCATGTTGGCTTTTCTGGAAGTTCATCAGCCATCGACATAAATTCCACTACACACCCTGCATCAATGCCAACTATGCCTTGTGTGCAAATCTTGTAGACCCGCTAGTAGTAAAACATCCCCTTTCATGGTACTAGCAGTATACCACGAGAATGTCATCATCATCTATTTTACAAGGGATCGTCGTCTCCCACGATGATGAGAGACTTACCACTAGCAATACTATCAGTATCTGATCTAGAGCCACTTGCCGATCCTGCTCTATTTCTACTATGACAATCTCTTTTTAAGTGCCACGATTGTCCACACCCCCAACAGACTTCTTTCTTTTTAGATTTATCTTTCTTCCAATTCCCTACAACTGCCAAAGCCGAGACATCTGTAGTTTTAGTACTTTCACCACTCAATCTTCTTTCTTCTGAGAGTAAAGTACTAGTAACTTCTTCAAGATATATTGTTTCTTTCCTGTATATCAAAGTAGGTAACAAGTATTTGTAGGAAGTTGGAAGTGACCATAGTAACCTAGGCGCCTTGTCCCCTTCTTCAATTTTAACTCCAATGGCTTCTAGTTCTGACACAATACCATTCAGAACACTGAGGTGATCGGAAATTTTTGTACCTTCAGCCATTCGCAGTGTGTGAAATCGCTCCTTCAGGTACAATCAATTTGAGATGCTCTTTGTCTGATACAACTTTTCTAACTTTCCCCAAAGCTCTTTCATTGTAGGAATTTTTCTTACATTTGTAAGAACATTCTTTGTTAGACACAGTCGTATGACACTTCCAGCTCTATTATCAAAAGTTTCTCAATCTTCATCACTTATACTAGCTTTTCTGGAGCCACTACTGGAAGCAGGGGATGGCTTTCCCTTCAATACCTTGTGTAATCCATATTGAATTAACACATCCTTGACTTAAACTTTCCATAAGCCAAAGTTAATTCTCCCATCGAATTTTTTTATTTCAAATTTCACCGGACTTGAAAATTTCAATCATGACATATTTGCTTTGCATATCAACCTTTACTCTTCACCACGAACTATTTGGATTGACTCTCATTGCTTCACGTGAACAGTACCGTATATATGAACAGTAATGTATTCGTGAGCAGTGCCGTATACGTGAACAGCGCCCCGACGCCAAAACTTCAATCAATTGCTCTGATACCACTGTTAGGAAATTCAGCTTCTTCCCAAGATCTCTCCAAGCAATTTATTAAGCAACAAATTAATAGAAAAAATTAAATTGAGAATAATATCAATCCCACAACACAAGATTTGTGTGGAAAACTCTAAATCTGGAGAAAAACCATGGGCGTTGTCAAAATGTGAAAAATTATTACAACCACACTCTTAGAAATAATTTTCTCTCACCCAAGCCCCAAATACACCAAAAACTCTCAATTTAAGAGTAATTATCTTCAACTCTCAAATTCCCTCTAAATGCAAAAAAATTTTGGGGATGATTTAAATGAAGGGATGAACCCCTCTATTTATAGCCACCAGTGGCTACTGTTCATTTTGCAGTTTTTCCTCTTTTTTTTTTCTCTTCATTCAAAGATTTGAATGTTGATAATGGCTGGCACCCCATCTAGAAGGGCAATGCCAGCTTGCCTCTTTTCACAAATAATGTAATGCTGGGAGGATTTAGTAGTTGGGCACTGTATTCCTTCAAACCTGGAGAATGTGTAACGCTGGATCGAGGTTTGGTGAACCAAATGATCGCCCTTCTAGTTGAAGTGTTGGGGCCCCTTTCTACTCCTCCTATGAAAGAAGTTTGATTCCTTTCATACCATACCTATAAATAGTGAGCCCCTTTGGTTTATCCGAGGGCGGTAATTTCGGCTTTAGGCATGAGAATGGGCACTGTTTCCGGCCAATGGCATTGGTGTTGGTTGAGTTATTTTCTTACACCTGAGAATTGGCTTTGTAAAGTAGTACATATTCTTGACTATATTTTTATGTTTACTAAATCTATAACATTCTAAGGTTGGTTGGGGTTGGTGGGGTCAATTCAACTCCACTTGCGCCAAGACCTGACTATATGTCTAGGAAAGAATATGGGTCCTCCCTATCAATTGGCGATGGCTCACTTTAGTACGCTTCTTTCCTTACACACTAGGATTTGAAGCCTTTTTCTCTTGCTCTCTTATTATTTATTTGTTATCGTGACACTATCACTCTTTAACTTAAGTATCAAAGGGTTTACATTGATAACAACCCTCGTGACCTCTCATGGATTATTATTTTGTCAATTCTTACTACCGAACTCTTCATTCTCAACAATGATAATTTCAAGGAGATCAAACTCTCTCACAACCTGTTTTCGAAATAAACGAATCTTCTTATGTGGTCAAATTTTTAGTATCTTTTTTTTTTAACAATGAGATTTAACGAAAAGGTGATTGGCTTTGATTTATGCGTTAGTAGTTTATAAGTTAAATTATTGTATTTTAGGAAATAGAATTCAAGAGCTATTATAAGGATTTTTTTAGGAGTGTTAAAAGCTTTACTCTTTTTCTTTATTTAAATTAAATTAGTAACAGCTAAAGGGTCCAACCTAAGCCCATTTGGTTTGATACAAGAATGGTAATATTTGATCCCCTTCAATTTCTCTTACTAGCACCTACTTTTTGTTTAATCTTGCTTATTTCTATAATTTATCCTTGTTAAACAATAAAAGATAATTAAAATAAAAAATACAATAATAAAACCCTAGCCAACTTTCACCACTATTTTCACCTTCTCAAGCCATTTCGCCACTAGTCTTTAATCATTGATTGACCTTACCAGCAAATTTTCCAGCAGCAGCTGGCCAAAACCCCTTATTAATTTGGATTAATTTTAGCAAGATTGACATGATAGTATTAAAATCAAAATATATCAAATGAAAGAGGAAATGAATAATTTCGATAAAAAAATCAAGAAATTGGAATGAATGATAAAAAAAAAAATTGGAATGAGTGATAAAAAATGGTGCCTTGAAATAGTGACAATGCTGGTGGAAGATGGTTAGGATTTTTGAAATTATTTTTATTTTTTAATAAGAATAATTTTAAAGATAAAAATAATTAATTAAATAGCAACAGTTAGCGTGCGAAACTGAGGGAGTCAAATATCCCCTCCCAAGCCCATAAAAATAAATAAGCTATATATAGATCAAACCTGAGTCAAGAGTAGGGCATTCCCTCCCACAAGTTATGAGAGTTTCTCAAGTATTATCACCTTTCTGAAGTCTTGATAAAACCCTTCTTCTCAAAATACCCTATTAACTAATTAGACGAATTCATTGTTTGTAAAGACACTACAATATCCCAAAACTACCCTTAATTACTCCATTAACAGAAATGAGAGAAAACACAGCTCGAGTTGACAAAGAGAAATGTGATTACTTTGCAGTTGTTCATAGTTACGTTTCTCACAATTGCATATTTTCTCGCATCCTCAGGTTTGTAAAATTTATATAAATGCAAAATTGTTTCGGTCTTGCTATTGTTCATTTACGATCGCATGCTTTTTTCTTCGTTGTTGTTTTTTTTTTTTTCCATTTTAATTATAATTTGTTCTCTTCTTGTTCTTGTCCTTTGCGTTAATTCAAAAATAAATAAATAAACCGATTGAATAAAACACTCAAGCGTTTCAGCAATTTGTTGCAAGAGAAGTGGGTATTAGACGTGGTCGTTTCATTAGCTCGAGCTCAGAGAGAGTACGGTTGCATCACGCTTCATGGTCCTCATCACAAGCTTTTTCGTCTACAACACAGTGCTAAAATAAATAAATTGCAGTTTTGTTGTACATTTTTTTTTCTATTAATGAAGTATTAATTAAAAACAAAAGAATTTGTTCATGACGAAATAAGCAATTTATTGGGAAAGATTGAATTAAGGGTAATTTTAAAAGAATATAAGTGTACTAATAAATAATGAATTTTTCTAATAAATTAATTGTTTTCTTTTCCAGAAAATTTATCAAAATTTTCATCAGAGTCATATGTATTTTTGAATACTAAATGATCGTTATTATAAACAAGGCCTCTTGGTTGAAATTGAGGTAAAGTTTGTGCGATCATTTGTTGGACGAGTGTATTGGAACAAAGTTTTTCAGAGCTCTGAAACGCTGGCATCAAAATCTATTTCAGCAAGAAAATAGAAAAATGGAAAAAAGAAAAAAAGGAAGAAAAGATTCCATGCCCATTTTCTTTTTGTATTCCAGCTTCTGATATAATCATGGCATGAAGAATATAATGCACTGATGCTCATAACATTACAGGATTAATAAATGTCAGTGTAAACTGATGATATGTCTTGCTTTCAATGGGTGGACCTATAAACAATCTTGAGGACGTTAATCGAACAAAGCATGCTGCTGCTGCAGCTCTTGCAAGGGGGCATGTGCCTGTTGCCCTTAGAAGAAGAGCCCACAGAATTGGCCAGAGTCCCCACATTGCCAAAATTGGATCAACGAAGCACTGAACTACAAGTTACAAGACTAGAAGCTACCTCATTAAATCTAAGAAAACAAAGCCATTCCAGAGGCTATGCAAGAGCATAGAAGGCAACAGATTCCTTGATCTTGCAAACACAACACCCATCACCACACCAAGAAATATAAGTGGTAGCATTCTCTGTACATTGAAATGTGCTAGGGCAAAGGCAACTGAACTCACCAGTATTGCACACCATACAGGCATGTATTTGGTCAAGGAAGGGAGTAAGAAACCCCGAAAGACAATCTCCTCCCACACAGGAGCACAGACTGAAACTACAATTGCATACAATGCCATTGCAACAGGATCCCGTGCCATTATTGATTGTTCAACACTTGAGATGGTGACAGGTGCAGATGGCATAAGGGGCAATAGGTTGAGGTTGAATTGCGAGAGTCGATTAACCAGAGGAAACATGAGGCACCCTAATGCAACATCAAGCTGCCAGTTTCCCTTCAAGCTAAACCTAAACCAATCAGATGGAAGAGGGTGAAATCGAGATAGGCATCGATGTAGAATAGCAATTCCTGCAAGCCCTTCAGTCACATCAGTCACAAGGCTAAATAAGGCCTGTCCTCTAAAAGTTAGAGATTCCTTACTGAAACCTGCTACGTGGGCCGCAAATGGAATCACCCAAGAGCCTATAAACCAGAATGCAGCAACCCACAGAAGCATAACCTGCATCATAGCATGCACTCATTCACAGCTTTATGACTTCAAAGTTTTTAGCAGCGGTATAAGCGAGTACCTATTTAAGCTATGGTTGAATAATTCAAACTGATGATTAGGGTAAAATATTTCTTCTTGTCACAATTGGTTGCTTGGTTCCTATTCTTAAATAATTTCAGCAGATCATGCAACTGATGAACGTGCTGGAATCCGCGCATCCAAGTATAGATATTCATTACACAATTATATTTATACCAGTTTAATACTTAAGAAGGATCACCAGCGGATAAGTGAGAGTGGCTGCTAGCAATTTCTGACTATAACATTATTCCATGCAATACTGATGTAGAAGAGTTAAACAAACTCACTTGCAATATGGTCTCTGCTGTCCACGGTACAGTCCACCGGCTCCCAATTGCTCGCAAGACTCCATCTGCAGCCTGAAATAAAAATCATACACTTTTATTTTTCTATATCCTTCTTGGGATGAACTTAATAAAAAAATTATTGAACCCAACCACTAGGTTTGAAATGAAGATGGTTTTTAATGCTATGAAGAGTGTGTAACAGCCATCTAATAGGATATTGATGTGTCACAACTTTTTGTGGTGAAAAACTACTTATCATGCTTGCAAGACCAACTCCTCAAAAATTCCAACAAGCAAACAAGTTCACTGAGCATAAACCCATACAACAAAGAGCTGACATGTCCACATAGAACAGTATATACAAGATATTTTAACAATAATAATAATGATGTCTTAGTGTATCAAGTTCTACACATACTGATAAAAATAATTCTTGACAGTGAACACCAACAGTATACATTCAATATGCTGACATGTGGAGGAACGTACATACTAGTTACATCGTCTGCAATCACCTGAATCTCGAGACAAGTAAAGGAAATCATTAGAATTACCTCTCGAAGTGTTGTAGCCCAATCTCTTTTAATGGAGTTTGACTGATCAATTTCAGGCTTGACCAATTCATCTTGCACGAAATGCTCTATAGATTCAGGCTTTGAGTTCTCCGGTGATATTTCCTCGTGTCTAAAGCATGAAATTTTCCACTTCTACAAACCAAACCAAATTAAATTAACAAAAAATCAATGAAAAACTACTTTATTAAGTAATTAATTTCCAGTACTTGTACTCTAACAGAATCATTATTACAAAACAAATACTTACATTTCTGGTGAGCTTGAGAGTGGAATCAAAGATCCGAGAAGTCCTGCTGAGAGAAGAGGAACTGGGTCGACTAGAAACCCTAAGTTTAGAAACGGAGGGCAAGACAATTGGACGGTGAGAGAGAGAATGAGAGCAAGAGCTCAACATTGAGTCCCGCTATCGAAAACCCTAATCGTTCCTTTTATTGTTTGCATCGGAGGAATTTAATTCTAAAGTTGGAGTCAATCAATTGGATATGAAAATTGAACCCAACGCAAGCCCATAAAAGTATATATTCTAAATATCTGGAAGTTAGTTGAAAAGGGCAAAGGTGGTGGTTGTTATTTTTCAGTTGAGATGCCGAGATGAGCTTGCTTTCTTTCTCCAGCTTCTACAATTATTTTCTTTTTCTTTTTCTTTTTCGTGATTGAGAGAAAAGAAAAATTTAGGGGCGTGTTTGGAAACGTGGATACCCTTTTGTCGTTACTTGAGTTTTGTTATTCTCAAACATTATAAAACATCTTTATAGTGAATTTCGATATAGAAATAATTTTTATATAGTCATTAAAAAATTATGACTTTAATTCCGGTCGGCTTACAAATAAAAATAAACTCTACCTTATAGTAAGTTATATCTTTTTCTTTTTTAGATATCATTTTGTAAAATTTACCTCTATATAATAATAATTATTTATATGTAGAAAAAATACATGTGATGTTACATTAAAGGTTTAAGATGAAATAAAATATTTTTCTAAACCTGCTTGGGATAATGATTTAATTTTTAGAGTTATCAAATAATTCTATAAAATTGTAGGAATTATATTGAGAGAAAAGTATTGTAGAGAGTGCAAATGTTTAGATTTTTACCCCTATATCGCTTGAATTCAAAATAACTAACTCAAGCTAATAATTTTTGTAATCACAGCACTATTAAGTTATAATCTCCTCGTAGTAATTGACATAGTTAATCATAGCATCATGACTATAATGGGGTATATAATTAGAGCTTGAGAAATTGTTTAATTTATTAAAGTAAGTGACAAACTAAAAGATAATAATAAAAAAGCACACACAAACAAATACATACACTTTAATATAGTGTGTTATGTTCTATAGTACATTAGAATTTGTGTCTTTTTAAAGTTTTAATTTGGTTATAACCATTTTAAAGCAAGAGTTCCTTTATAGAAGTGACCTCATTATAGAATTATATGAGTTGTTGCTGAACACAAAATGAATGATCAAGATTTACATTTTATATTTATTTTTCAATCTTTTTTTAATGATGATTTATTAAATGTTCAGCAAAAACTAGTCTTAATGCTGAGTTCTTGTCCCTCATAGTTGATATATTTCATTGAGATTTGTGGTCAAATGGACTTGGACCCTATTTGATATTGAGTTTGAATAGTTATAACCTAAAAGTTATGGTATTAAAGTATTTAGTAAACATCATCTGATGTGGCTTGAAAGATAAATTGATTTGATTCACCATTTTATACAATGAAAAACTTATAATATATTTATTATTTTGTTAAAATTATTAAGATGTTCTATTTATTACATATTATTAGTTTTAATTCATAGATACATTTGTTTTTCTCTTGTACTATAGTTGTAATTTAAAAATTATAGCACCTTAATAATAAACAATACCTAAGTTACTTGACTCATTAATTATAAGTACAACAGTTATAATTTAAAAATTGTAGGCCAGTAGTTATAGTTTAAAAAC